>NW_010102996.1:0-23073 GCF_000699245.1 Pterocles gutturalis | reverse complement strand
TGTCTATCTGAGCTCCAGAACAAAAGGAGGGGAAAAGATCAGTAGAGTACATCTAATTCTGGGGATTATTGCCTTTTCTTCAGTTAAGTGAGAAGAAGGGATTGCTCCTGACTGTGTTTGTCTCCAGGAGAAGTTGTCTTTGCTGGCTTGCCCGTGTAGCCCTGTCATGATGTCCCTGTGATGCAGCCGTACCGATAACTGCCTGGTCAGGAGCATGGCTTGCAATGAACAGGATTTATCCTTTCACCTTTGCATCCCCTTCTTATACACCACTTATATTTTTCTTTTTTTTTTTTCTGTAGAAGAAGTCATTATTTTTGCAAGTGCAAAAAGGAGCCTTTCATTTTCCGCATCTTCAGAAGAAAAGTTTGAAAAAATATGCTTTCCTTACTGAAAGGCAATATTTTGCTTTTAGCACTACTTTACGTGCAACGTTTTTTAACTCCTCTAATCTTAAATTCAGTGCATGAATGGATGGATAATTTTCTCCCTGTCAGTTTTTTTCATGCTGCTGAATTATTTACTGCTCCCGCAACTTGTAGCTGCGAGTCCACTTATTCCTCTTTGAGCTGTAGCCGTGCCAGAAGCACCCCTTCACCCGCTGTCCTGGGGGGCTGCCTCTGTGCTGCCAGGGCAGGCAAAGACTCGGGTACCCCCCCAGCATCCTACAGAACTGAGTCCTTAAGTAACAGAGCCTGACTCCAGCTAATTTGTCTTCATCATTCCTATCTCCCAAATCCTGAATCATTTTGGTTGCCCTCCACTGCACCCTTTCAATCTCCACAATGTCCTGCCTGTAATATAGTGACCAGGATTGTGCACAATATTTCAAATATACTCCCACTAATGTCTTATATAAAGTAGTGCCGGAATAACTCGCGCTGATTTATAATCCTTACAAATATATATGTTTGTTTAGCTGCCGTTGTTGTGTTTTTTTATTGCTGCCGAGCATTGAACATATGTCTGGTGGTCTGAAGGCCTGTTAAAGACAACGAATGAATCACGTTTTCTACATGACAAAAGAAAACACCTTTATTTTTTATCATTGTCTAGCTTGAGCGGTGATATAAGATAAATTGAAACAACAAAAGGAAAAGAGAGTTTAGGAAAGTCAAGTAATAAGGTATCAGGTTATAAATGAAGTCTGCCCATGACTGAAGTTAAAAAGTATCCACAGGCTCTTCACACTTCTTAAAAAACAAATAAATTGCCCAATAGGGTGGTGATAATAATGTCGCTTTTAAAGTACGGAAGCCTACCCCACCCTTTGGGGAGGATGCAAAGATATGACAGAACATAAATGGGAATTTTTCACTGGCTGTGGCCGCAGGAGCACGCGGTGCAATGTGTGATGCTAATGCACAGAGTAACTCTGGTTTTGGGGTGTTGATGGTGCTCTATTTGTGGTGGTGTTGGGAGCTATATGGCTTCTTAATGGAAGCGAATTGCATCTGTTGGGTAAGATTCTGTTTTTGGAGGCGTAGCATTAATATTCAGAAGTGATGCGTTTCAATGGTGTTTACGGTAAAGAAGGATTGTGACCAAATATTTTAATTCCTGTGGTCCATAGAGGAGGAAGCAACACATTGCCAGACGATCTTACTGTAAAATTTACAAAAACATCTCCTGTTCCCAAACTAGCCAGCCCAAGGATTACCATTTTTTTTTGTAGAAGATGTGAAAACAAACTTGCAGAAGCTGAAAGCAAGTATGGCCAAGGTGAAATGACTCTGAGAGGGTGCTGGCAATGGCAGGCCACAGAAGACCTGCAAGTATTTTCTCTTAATTGATACAGCCAGGTTTGAACTCTGCTTGTTTCCAGTTTAAGAAGAAGTTTTTGATGGCTTCCACCTGAGTCTGGTCTGAGCTATATAGTGCAGGTGACCTGCATTAATGGCCTCATTTTCCCAAGACAATGTGATGCTATTAATGTGTTGTGCCAGGTTTTACCTTGGCTGGTGGCCATTATCGCCAATAAATAATGGCTCATGTTACATCAACTCCTGCTAAGGTCTTGGGACATGAAATTCATGTGTGCTACCAATGTAGATCAAACGTAACCTTGACATTAATCAGACAACTGAATTTAAGACTTCCCCAGGTTTTCCAGTGCTGCTCTCCTAACAAATCACAAAGTTCTTCTGCAGTTTGCTGGTGAGGTTCAATATAAAACACTTTTCTGCTTATTGTTTGTGGTTTTTTTAAAAACACATTTAGTCTATTAATATGACTCTTAACAGTGTTTACAAATATCTCTGCCTTCCTAGCGCCCTCCTGAATCCTAAGTGGGCTCCTGTTTTCCAAGAGCAAACAACAAATGGAGCAGACCTTTTGAAGAAACCCACCCTCGATTAATAGTTAATGATGGCTCAGGAGAAGGAACAAAGCCCCTACGATGTGAACACGGATTAGCCCTTTTATAAACACGGCCAAACAGTTTGTAGGAGCGCCGATGCCCGGGAGCAGCCTGCTGTGCCCTCCTGCCGAGACCAAGGCTGGGCAGCGGGCTCAGCGCGGGGGGCCACGAGCCCCCGGGGTCTGCGCCCCGGCTGCCCCCCTCTTCCCTGAAAGCAATGAGCTGGTTGATGCAGGAGCATCCCCTGCCGACCAGCGCTGGGCAATAATCGCCTCTGCCAAGGACCTGGCGTTAACCCTCCTTCCTCTCCCTGCCTGCAGAAATGTTGAGCTTGGCCATCGCTGATGCCCAGAGCAGGGCTCAGCCTCACACAGCTCCTGGGTTGAATTCAGGTTCCTCTTACAAACCATTTGTCTGCTTTTCCCCAAAAACACTTGGGTGTCATCCTCTTGAATAGCATCAGGGCACATCTTCCTACCGGTGTTGATGGGGGTCAAAGAGGAGGCAGCATTTTGGAGGTGAAAGTCTTTGCATCCCCCTACCCACTTCCCAAGCCATCCTTTCTCGCACGGAATATTTTAAGTTTAGGACTTCAAATATTTCTATTAATAAATTACTATGCATCATGTCAAATTAGCATTGCCATTACTAAAAGATTAATAGCGACAATGCATTGTGGCACTCCATTGCTTCAGGGTAATTTTCTTTTGTTCATGCTTTGGCATAATATTGTATAGCAGAGCGGCGGAACCGCAGAGCATAAGTGTAGCCCCAGCCCCTCAGCAGAAGAGGTAATCCTAATCACAGCAGAGGGTTTGCAATTAGCTCCCACTGCCTCTCTGCCACGAGCGCACCGCAACCTTCTCCGGATGTTACCTTCAAACCAGGATGCGTCGGGGCTGATGCCGCCCAATATCCCTCACACCTTCTCCGGATGTTACCTTCAAACCAGGAGGCGTCGGGGCTGATGCCGCCCGATATCCCTTACGCTTCACTGATAACAAGATAAACCCCGACGTTTATATGTTTTTATTTACTAAGTGCTCGGGAGGAATAAAGAACGGTAATTTGCATGTGAAGCCTTTTTATTTTAGGCTGTGAATAATTGGTGGGTTAGCGATGGTGTGTACGCTTAAGTGTACGTCACGCCAACTGTAATCTTCCCTTTCATAAATTCTCCATCCTAACTGGAGTTTACAAGGGAAGAAATGACTCTGGTGCTCACGGCCCTTTCCATTGCGCTTGTAAAAAGGAGGAACTTTTTTTTTTTTCCCTATGCCTCCTCGGGCAGGGACAGGACAACAAAGCAATTAAGCAACATGTCTTGGTGGATGCAATTTAGGATAAAGTGCAGGAGTAGACCATGTGGCATCATTTTATCTAAAAGATATACACAAGGATTTCATACCTGGAGTTTAGTGACAGGCGGGGAGAGGAGAAGCATCTAAATCTCATTTTGAGGCACAAGCTTTTTTATTTTTTACTGTTTCACAAGTGAAATTATTGCATTATTATCTATTTGACTTCATGCTGGATATATCCAGGAAAATATCTCCACGATGGCTCTGTTTCTTGCTTAAATATCAAGTATTGGTGTTTTTAATGTTTTTGTAAACATTATATATTTTAATACTTGAGAAAATGTATCTCATAAATAAGCTTTATTATCTGTCAAAAAGGATGAAAATATAACTTTACATTTCTGTTTTAAAGTAATTTTAGTGCCTATTAGCTATAAAGTAACAGTTATATATAATTTAGAGTATGTAGTCACTCGAAACAACTTGACATTTTCACACAAACACAGAACCTTAATAATAGTCTTGGGATTTCATTGGAAGTATACACCACTACAGGATATTAAAATAACTTATGGTGCACTGTAATTCTTGTTTTGTATTTGTCCAAGTAGTTTTGAAGCATGCTATAAAGTAGAAAAATAAAAACCTAAGCTCCAAAGTCAGCTAAGCTGCATTCTTAAAGTTATAGCAGTCTTTTCATATTAAGTATGATTAAACCAGCTGACATTTCTGGTTGTCATCTTTCTCTTCTTCCTTCCCATTAATATGCTATGCTTAAAATGTAAATGCTCTGCGCACTGCATCTTTTATTTAAAGCCCTTGCGATTGTTTGCTTAAAATGATGATGCTGTTTGTATGCATTCAGGGATCGTAATGATAGCATGAAAACACTAATTTACTTGTTGATCTTAGAGTAAACTCCAGATTTGGGCGATGAAATACTTCACCATGCTCACGCGCAATTGAATGCTGTAGTCTTGAACTCAGCCCCCAAAGTCTAATGACACTTGTGCCTATTGTGCATCCCAGGGCAACGGTCCGAGATTCACCAACCTGACCAGTTTTGTCTTGAAATGATGTGGAAAGAAAATAAAAATTTGAAAGTTTTCCATAGATTTTTTTTTAATAACCCTACAGACTTTATTGTGATTAAAGTTTTCCCAAGACTTAACTTGTTCTTTTAATGGTAATTGAAGTGGCAGGTGGGTAGGGATGAGGTGAGCGTGCAGATGTGCACAAAAATTAATATGAACTGGGAGGAATAGCCTTGTCACCGTAAAAGGCTGACCGAATGTTCACAGATGGAGTTTGAGCACACCCTTATTGAAGAAGCTAGTAGGGCCCACTTGGGTCATTTCTGCGTCAATCCCGTGTAGTCTATTTGGAAAAGGCACCATCCAGGCCTTTTCTGCAATAATTATTCTCATGCCTGATCCATTAATTTTTTAATTTACATTAGGGTTGTTCAGTGACGGCACCACCACTATAAATAAGAAAAGGATATAAAATGCAGTTTGAAGAAGGTTGTGTTGTGGCTATGTTGATTTTTTTGACCTTCCTTACTACAATCTGGTTAGACACAGAAATTCAGCATATTGGTAGTGTAGTCAAATAGGATCCAGAAAATCTTGTGTATAACTAAATAAAGGTCTTGCTCTGTCAAGAAACCTTCAGAACCTGGTGGTAATCAGGGAATTTGAAATAAGGAGAGAATCTGGTGATATAAAAGGAAATAACTTTAATTTACTACCGCATATAACCAAACTTTCATTCTTCCTTTCCCTTCTGTCCCACCCCAATGTTTATCTCATTCTTATTTTGATGTTGCTTTTAAACTGTTGAATTTATAAAAAGGTGTATGAAAAAAAAAAGTCCAATCCGTAAGTTATTCTCTTTATACCATTCTTCCCTGGAGCCCCACTGAATTTCTACACAGTAGAAATGAAATGTAATCATTAAACTGTGAAATATGAAAATATTCCTAACAACCTAGTCAAGCTGACAAAAGACTAATTCCAGCAAAACAGTTTTTAAACAATACATTGGGGTATAGAAGCACCTGTTCCGTGGATGGAGGATGGATTTTGTTACCACACTTGGGTATAGTCAAGGAAAATGAAGGAACCCTTGAGCTCCCATCACTGGAGCCATGCTTCCTAGAGGTGCATGGGCCACCCCTTCCCAGGGAAAGGCAATGGAAGGCTCAGAGGTCAGGTTTTTTTGCTAAAGGATTGTTTCCTTCATAGTCTACCGCCACGCTTCTTTGGCACGACCATAAACATTTCATCTCTGCCATGACAACTTTGTCTGAAGCCTCATCTAAACCTTGAGAGCTTCCTGAGCTTCACAGGACTTAATATGAGTCTGTGAATAGAGTAAAAGCAAATAGAAACCACCCTGAAGAGTTCCTGTTGGTCCAGGTAAAGCCTTCTTTGGGATTTTCAAAACCAGGTTGTGCTGGCTCGTCTCTGCTGCCATGTAGGTTTGACTACTGAATCAGTCATCACTTCTTCCTTCCGCTAATTAGAGCTGGAGCCCTTTGTCTGAAATTGTCCAGTTGCTAGAGTTTGTTAGTTTGAGTAAAATCTAGTTGTGGTCCAGAGCAATTCTGATTCGGAGTCTGGTTTTGCAAACTTGACATGTCAACTCTGGCCCATTTCTAGTTCTGTAGGAGTTAATCTCACTGCCATATGTTTCCATGACTTGAAAGCATCTGGTCAAACAAACAGGAAGATTGGTAATAATAGTGTATATGTTTGACATATGTAAGTATTTGAGTCTGAGCAGTGGATGAATAAAGTAACTCAAGAATTTGAGAAGGACAACAGGACATGTGTGGTTAAGTGTCTCTCACACAGATGGTCAAGAGGTTGTGCAGAAGAAACAACCTGTAAGAAGGCCACAGCCGAGGATTAATATTTGCCTAAATTAAATTGCTGAAGATACTTCCTATTACATTTCATTGGCTTGATTTCAATGGGACTTGTGCAAAAGTTTTTCAGTTAAGTTAGCTTTAAGTTATATTTCTGCAAGCAGGATTCGGTGCTGTATTTCAAGCAGAGATTCTGCATCCTCTTGTGCGCATCTCTTCTCTAAGACCAAGAGACCAAACAGATATTTTGTCTCGGCAGTGAGCTTTCTTTCATACCTTAACACAGCTGATGGCTAATTTGCTGTACACGGCTGTGTGTACTTCTGCCATCCCATATCCAGGGTGAGGGTATGTTCTTGTGTGGTTTTGGTAGCAATGTAAGATTTTGGCAAGAAGAACGACCAAAAAAAGTGCCCAGCTTTTTTTTAGGTTTTCATGTCATCTTAGATTTAGAGGGAGAATTAGATTTATTTAAGAAGAAACTTTGGTGTTGGCATTACCAGTTGCTTGCTTCAAACTGGGAGATTCACTTAATCAGAGCAACTGGAAAATACCAGATAAAGGCTGGAAGAACAAAAAGAAGTCTCCATACAACATTGCAACAATTTTCCTCTCGGAAAATCAGAAATTGCCCATTTGCTGTTGCAGGGCAAAAGAGATGGATACTTCTCTTTCTTACTCCCTAGGATATTTTTTTTCCCTGCTAATCTTTTACTGCGGGTGCGGAGGGAGGAGAGGTATTTGTGTGGTCAAGAATTGGGTTTTTGAAGCTCTAGGTGTTTGGTATAGCCCACCAGACTCTGGGGGAGCTGCAGGTACCCTGTATTTCTGAAATAGCAGCTCCTGCTTGTATTTTATGGGGGACGTGTGGTAATATTTTCTATTAAAGTTCAGATTCTGGTACCGTAACTCAGACTGACTGGTACCTTACTGTAGAGATAGTCTCATAAATAGAAATCTAGCTGGTGAAATTTGGATGCATCTCAGTATGGATTTTTTCTTTTGCTCTGCTTCACTCCTTTTCTTTACTTCATGCCTTTTTTATAGCTTATAGTTGTGTTTTTATGGTATTGTTGGGCATTTTTACATGCTCAAATGTGTGGAAATTTATAAATAAATAAAGCAATTCTGGAATTGGAAAGCATAATAATATGAATCACCTGGCTGTGAAAAAGGTATGTAATCAAAAACTTGTTTTGCCTCTGTCTGTCTGGGGTATAATTTCAAAGTGTTTAAAAACCGTTTTTTATTTTTTTTTCTGTTTTTCTTAACTGGGTCTCATCTAAATAGCTGAGCAGGAGGGAAAAACATTAGAGTATTGATCAAATAAATAGGCACAAGGAATAGAAAATTAAAGTGGCGAATGTCAGCAGGAGTGTGATAAGAGAGCCCGGGTCTCTGTAGCTGGGGTTTTGTAGCTCCTAAAGGCAGCAGGTAGATAAAGGAACGCGTGAAACCAGGAGGGGTTCCCTGTGGGACTGCAGATGACATTGTAACAGATGACTCCAGATGACAATGTAAGAGGAGGAATGGAAAGAAATTATATTAACAAACTGTTGTCGATGGTTATAATAAGATTTGAACTGCTGAATAACCGAACCTGAAAGACCAACATATTTTTCAAGATGGTTTAGAAGGATCCCACGATTGAGTGTGTCAAAAGTTGCAATTATGTCAAGAGGTATTACAAAGGATGGATTCCCAACATCAGATACAATAAGTGTATTATTACAAATCCTGATGAGCACAGCTTCACAGCTGATCAAAAAAAAAAAAACAACCCACAAAACAAAGCCACAGTGAAACTTTTGTAATAAATTATATTCTCCAAATGTGTGTCTTATGACCCTTCCTCTCTCCTAAGAGCAATAGGAAAAATAGATTTAAATCTGCTTTACTGAGTATTCGATAATACGGGGATTAGAAAATCCGTTTAATACAGTAACTTTTTTAGAGTTTTAGATAGTTGTAGGGGATAATAATACCTTTATGATATTTGTAATATGTGAACCTAGCAGAGGAGAGATTTTCTCAGAAAACTATTGGGTCCAAGGGGTCTGCTGTTGGATAAAGATTTTGTTTCCCAAATTCTACCACTGGGAGAGAAGCACATGAAGCCACGGATTTTTTTGTTGTTGTTGTGGGAAGAGGTTCTATAATAAGTCTATCAGTTTTCTGGCATAAATTTGTCAGGGGAATAAATGTGTCTAATACATATTTTTGATGATTGATAATGGTATTCCAAGGCTGCTAAATAAGGAAGCAAGACATTTTCTTTCTGTGTTTAAATGATGGGAAAAATAGCCTGAGTGTTATAAAATGACAGCGACATTGCTAGTTCAGAGTTTTTTGAAGTTCTGAAAATTTTAGCTACATACTATCTCGTTTTGTCAACAAGGACAACAATGTGCTTAATATTAGCAACTCGGTTTTTTCTTTGTGTGATTCACACTTGCCATATGTAAATATTAAGAGGTTTAAACACAAAAGCTCCATAACTCTATTCCCAAACTAGAATAGAAAAGCCAATTCTAAAACACCATACATCCAAGATTCGAGACTTTTATTTTTATTTTTTTGTCCAAACACTCTAGTGATCTGCAAATCATGTTACGTACGTTGCTGGGTTTGCTGCCATGTGCACGTTGCTGCTTCTCCTCCACACCTTCCAGCAGAGAGGAAGGGGCTGGAGAAGTCTGTTGAAGGCCCAAATGAGTGACTGTGGCTGGAAATGGGGAAAGGTTTGGTTTTTGAAACTGTTTGGTGAGATTTTCAGAAGTAGCTTAGCACCACGTTTATAAAAATTTTTTCATGAAAAATTAAAGTCATGTGTGTGATCACTGCTGAAGATATGCCCAATACCTACTGGCAATGTGTGTCTTCAAATATCTTCCAAACTCTTGCTTTATTTGTACCTTAATTTAGCATTTGTGTTTATCCCCCTTTTACCCCTTTTTGTTCGAAAATCTTTTTCTGCTGAAGTTGCAGCTTTGGCTTCTATTTCATACCCTGTGGTACTTGAAGCAGCTCAAATAAATAAAATTTGCAAGAGAACTGGATGAAAAAAATCTATCTTAATTAGATGCTTATTGAAATCTAGCACAAACTGTATATGAAACATGATTTCAAAACCGAAACAAATATTTTTGTATGTATATATAGTCACCAGTATATATACCTGGTGCCAATGTCATGCACAGCTTTTCTGAAGCAAATGGGAAAATGGAGATTGCTGCTGACCTCAGAGCTTTTCTAAAATAAGTTTCTCAGATGATTGTAGAAATCTATAGTGGAGTCATTTTGCAGGAGCACGTAACTTTTTTGTTCATTGAACTTTGTGTGCGGAGAATGATGGTGTATAGGAGGGGGATGTCTGCACGGATACAGGAATGTGCTCACTGCTCGCAGTCTTCTATTTTCGTCACCCATGTCCTGTTTTATGAAGCAAGATTCTTTTTCTTAGTGTCTGATACGATGTGATATGCAATATAATATTCAGTATTGAATTCCAGGAGCTGGTGTTCATATTGTTTGTCATCCATGTTCTTATCTTGTGAAGAATCTAATAAGGAAAAAAGCCTGAAAACTTCATGTTTTACATTTTGGAAAAAAAAATCAGTTTCTGATGTGGGAGAAGAGAAACTGGGTTCAAAAAATAGTTTATTGTTATGTGAAAAATGGCAAAATGTGGTAGAGCAAAAATGGGGGCATGAACCTTGAGAAATTTTATTTCTTCTATGTTTTCATCTTCCTGTCAATTGTATCCTCTGCCAAACTAGGCAGTCTGGCCAAGCACGTGTGCCTGCCACCATGCCAAAATATTTTGCTTTTCCTAGATTTCCCTTTGTGTGGCCAGCTGGGAGGGTACCGCAGACGTACTCACCTGTGTTGCCCCCTCCATCCCCACTTTGCCCTCCCACAGCTGGGGCCACCGTCACTCACCCCAGCATGCATCAATGGGGAAATGGTTGAATAAAGTTGGGTTTATCTGTGGAGGAAACCATCCCTGAGAGCACTGAGGCTCCCACCCCAAACATCACACAGGGCTGGGCAGGGAATAGCATCCTGGGTGGGGTGACTCTCCAAATCCCTCCTGAAGGCTCCACTCCAGGGCGATGAAGTTGCCTGCGCAGGATAGGTGCTTGGGCTTCCCTTCTCCTCCGCTCACTGAGACAGAGAGCCTTTCATGAATTGAAATTTTGGTAAAAGTTATTCTTTTCCCCTTTAATGGAGACAGAAAAAAAAAAAGAGAAATTGCAGGAACAGTGCAGCTTCCCCACAAATCTCCAACTAACCCTTGCACTCAATTAATCTTTGTGACCTTCTAATGCCCTGTGCCATGAATTGTACCTTGAGGTTAGGAAATAGGTCTCGTAGTAGTTCCCTGCGACTCCAATATGGCTTTTGTGTTCCGAGCCTTCAGATGCTGTTGATTTGAATTTGAAATTTCTTTCATGCATAATGTCTTGATCTGCTAGGGCTTTCACCTTTAAAGCTGAGCTTTAATTTGTTTAATCTGGCATATTCTTAATTATATGAGCTGTAAATTTTATTGTATTGTAAAGCCTTGAAATACACATAAAGATGCAGTGCCAAGGTTGGGTTGACTAACGGGACCGTCTTGCTCTTGGGTGTCATAGTAACATGTGCAGGGGAAGACGGGGGGTGTCTGGGAAGGAAATCCCGATGCAGAAACACCATCCTACAAACACTTGTGAATCCTTGCTGTTAACGTAGCAATAGCTGTACATGCACTAGAGGCTTGGCTGGGATAAATGGGGCCCATGTTGCTTTCCCATGAGGTTTTAGGAAATAACATAAAGTAGGAGAGAATGAGCTAAATGATAAAAAAAAAAATAGGAAATGGCTGAAATATCTTCCTGATCTCTTGCTGGGAGATTGACTTCAGTTCATTATTACATGGTTTCCGATGGTGTTGCCAGGACGGGCGCTGCGTGGTGATTCATCCTTCAGTAGGTATTGCCTACGCCAATGGTACCTGGTTGAAAATGGGAACAGCAGCAGCGCTAGCGGAGATGGTAGCACGCTAGAGCAATGAGTGAGGACACACAATTATTTCATTATTCATGCATGGGCTCTCAGGAGACTTGCTATGAAATTTCAGCTTCAGAAACACCAGCTTTTTTTTTTTTTTTTTGCTGGTGAGCTAAAGAAACTGCTCTGCTAGCTTAGCTGGTGGAAGTAATCTAGCAAAGCTTGGTGTTTGACACAGGTCAGGGGAAGGCAACAAGAATAGAAGGTCTTTTATTTTAGTGCAGGACGTGGGGCCACACTCTGCACCATGAGGTGTGCTGTTGTACTCTTTCTGATCCATCCAAGTGGAGTTGTGTGCCAAGTTATCCCTGTTCTGTGCAAGAGGCATGGCGTTATCCACACAATCTGCTTTGCCCTCTTCTCCAGGTCGTGGCAGGAATCGCCCGTGACTGAATTTTCCAAAAAGCTGGTCATTGTCAGTGGTCCCTGGGGAGATGTGTAGGGGGGATGTCTGTGTAGTTTCCATTCCCCCATCTCTTCCTATATCACAGTTTAGGGGGCTGTGCAAAGCGGTGCCGGCTTTTTTGTGCTGTAACTTTGGGTGCTGCCTTTCATCAGGAACTTTGCATGGTCTGTCTAGCGGGTGCAGATAGCTAGCAGTCATCTGTTACCTCCCGATAAAGATGGGACAGTTTGTTAAGTGACTGATGGCTTTTGCTAAGTCTAAGTATGATTAATGTGGAAAAACGTCTAGCCCCGTGATACGTAAATAGGAAAAACAGGGGCACTCTCCTCAAGGCAGTTTTTGCGTGTCCATTCATGTGCTTTGATCAGAAAGAAATGTTATAGGAGCTTGCTGATAGCCCGAATACTGGCTAAGAGAAAACAGACATACTGGAGACGTATCAAAGTCCCAGGTCCTAGAGTTGTATGAGTCCCACTCTCCTAGAGAAGTGAGACTTAGTGGTTGAAGAGAAGAGGATGAAAAATGTTACTTATTCCGTAAAAACCTGTACAACCCAAAGCAGGTACATTCATATCTCCTGCAATTACACGGTTTAGAGAATCTCATTCATGACTTTGCAGTGGTGATCGATGAGAATACCATAGCAGCTATTATTAAAAAAAATCGGCAAAATATGCAATGCCTAGAGTAAAGACCATGTTGGGGTAGAAGACCATGTCTCGCCAACCAGCTCTTTTTTATTAGGAATAGATTTGCTTTAGTGGAAGGAATTGCTCTGTCTGCACTCAGCTTAATGTATAGCTAGAGTTCAACACATATGTAGTGACTTTTAGTCAACTGGTATTCTAGTACCTACATTACGATGGCATTTCTGGTACTTTGTTCTTTAAATGTGCGTTCGCATAGTTTCAGGTTATCTGTCTCTGAAGGCTCTTTGTGCTCCAGTAGGCTAATTTACTTCACCAATGGTAAATTAATTACTCTCCAGCCTGCTATTTATTTTAATGCACACAGCAGAAAAGTACCAGACAGATAGGCAGCTTGCATTATCACCGACCTGGCAGGTAGGGGCTCAACTTCTGGATGTCCTGGATCACAACTTGCACCACCACCAGCAGCTCTCCAAGGGCTTGTTGCTTCCAGGAGCTGCTCGGTACCATAGAGCCAAGCCCATGACACACCAAAACCAATTTACAAGTCCAGTGGATGTTTTCCTCCTCCTTGCACTGAAATATATCTTGCTTCTGTCTAAAGGGTTCAAGTCACTTGTGATCTCATCCTGTATGTTTGAGTCTCTGGGGATGTTCCCAGTCATTAACTTAAGAAAATGGATCACATGTGTGCTGGAGGATGTGTCATGCAGTAGCTTGAGCACAGCAATTTTCCAAAATAGTCAGAGGACACAAAATTGGGTTTTTTTGGCCAGTTATGGTTTTCCAGATAAACCTTTAATTTTACCTACCTACTGTTTAAAGGCTAATATACTGCTTGCTGCTGCTGCTGATTTGTTCTGAAACCAGCCATCATTTTTGTACTTTCATGCATATCTTTGGAAAATGATGAAAATATTTCATTGCAAACCAGAAAGCAAAAAAATCAACCAGTAAACTTGTGTACAGTGAGATAAAAATCAGTATTTCATTACTTATTTATTTATTCATTTATTTAAAAATCTTTAACCAGAAAAATTCATTAAGATGCAATATCTCATGTACAATGATGGCCTAGGGACAAGAGATGGATTAAAAAATGTAAATACTATTGGGTCTAATATGCGTACCATTAACACAAATATGAAATTAATGTAAAACTTTCTGACAGTACAAATTTGGTTTTAACTCTTTAAATATATGTTAAAAATAGTGCAGAATGTTGGTGGGTTTTGGCATATGATAGATGCAGTAAACAAGCGTGTCTCAAAAGAGACAAAATGTCAGCAAAATAATTGCCTAACAGTACTTCATATCAATTAATTCATTTGTATTTAATTAAAAGGAGTCATAACAATTGGCTGCTTTATAAAAGCCCCTTAGCTCTGGAGTCTTCTATGCCTTTTCTTAGCTTTCTGGGGCTGGATATTGTTAGCCTTTTTGAATAATTCAACCCAGATCTATTTCCTAAACAGAAAATCTATCTTTGAGTTATTCCCTTTTCGGCAGGGAAGTAGCGATAAACAGTAGCTTTGTGCGTCTTATAAATTACCATGAGGGAGACTAGGGATGGGAGTTGGAAAAGTACTTGAAACTGAAAAGGTTGGGGTTCCTAAATCAGTTAGGTGCTTCTAAAGATGTACATTAGCCAAGAGGACTCCAATGAATCCTCGCAGAGGGTGAGCAAGCACATCGCTGGCCTGGCCATTGCTATAAAGCCCCAGCAGAAGTGTAGCCATGACATCTAAGTTCATCTAACCTTTCCTTTATGGCATTATTTTTATGATGGATAATTTCTGCTCCTATACGTGGCCAGGTCTGCAGCCCCTTCCAAGCAGTGTCCTATCGTACTTGCTCAAAGCTATTTGGCATAAACCTGATCCATAAATCTGGTGAGGAGACCTGCTGCGTTAAATGCCCCTGGTGCGGAATACATAGGTGTAAGTCACCCCATCAATCTACGGAACAAAACCCATCAAACAAGTGGTTGGTGGCCTCCCAAATCTGTCCTGGGTCTGCACATTTGAGCAGAGCCCCAGGGTGGTTTTTCTTTTCCTCATCAGCAGTTACATCTCTAGAAAGCAGCAGTGAAAATTGAAGCTTTTGATTTATCTGGTTTTCTCCATCTGGAGATAGAATAAGGTACTGTTGTAAACTCAATGATGCTTGCTGCACGACGTGGCCAAATTACGGTGTTCAGGTTATTACCTGTGATTGGTTCCATTGTTTGATCATTTCCCATCTAAGTCACAAAGCCTGATAATCTGTGGTGCCTCTCTATGTCATTAGTGCAAATTATCAAAGTTCGTTAATTAACAAAAAGTAAATTATATCTCAACTTCCATCACATGTGCTACAAGGTATCATCTGTCAGTAGAGTTCCTCTGGAGACACTAATTTCTGTGGTATAGGATGGCTGACCTGGGGAGACACTGTGGTTTTAAGAATAAAACACAAAAAAAATTGGGGTTGCTTCCTAGGTGCTGTTAAATCATTATGACCAGGAAAATATTGAATGTAAATACCAAAGTGGCAGAGATGTCAGTGCAGCAAACTGTCATGGTGGGTCAAGTCTTCCAAAGTCCAGCTTGACCAACCACCACAGATGATTGAAATAAGATATTTTTGTGGAGGAGATTGCAATATTTGCTGCCGTTAGTTGCAGCATCTCCCCAATGGCGTTTGGTCGATGCTGTCCATAGGCATGGTTCCCCTGCCTTTGGTGTAAACCAGAGGGAGTTGGGTTAGAGGTGTCTAAACATCACCCCAGAAGGGTGACAAAGTGGCAGGAGTCTGTCCCTGGGGTCTACCGCTCCTTGGGTTGCCTGCGCTGGAGGTACCCCCCACTTCAGGAGGAGTTCCCTGCATGGATTTACAATTGCTACCATTTCTTCCCATTTTTGGCCTCCCCAACGAGGGCAGCTCGCTCTTGCCCAGCGTGGCGGCGGTGGTGCGGAAGGGTTAACCTCTGTCAGCTCCCCCCTCTGCCTGCTGAAGTGCCTTGTTTGCAAAGGATTGATAGAGTACCCTTGAGAGAAAGATTCGCATTTGCACTGTTCCGTGTCAGGGAATGAGGTTGTGTGATTTTTGTGTCATTTTGCACTACCATATTTCTTCCATTAGGAATTCTAATATTTCACAACCTCTGTCAAGGAAACTGCTACTCCTAATGCATAAGGCGAATGCATTCCAGATGGCCTCGTAATCCAGTTCAGGTTTTTCACATACATTATTTTCAGTTCCACGGCGGGTCCAGGCTCAGGTTTGCCAAAGCTGGTTTCATGATTCATTTGCAACTGCAACAAGTTAATCCCGGAGCGAATAGCTACGTCCACTTCAGGTGAATTCTTCTCGCATGCCGGCTCCAGACATGGGCTGGTAAGAGGTGCTTCCAAAATAGCAATTTATATTCAGCATCCTCATGCCAAATTCTTCCTCTCCGTATCCATGGCCAATGGATCAAGGAGATGTTTCTCAAACAAGAGGTTCCTTAATTTATGAAGGGTATTAGCTAGCCATTGAAACCGGTCCAGGTCAATGAACACATTTTAAAGCATCAAGAAAAATATTTAAAAGGGGAAAGCCCAACGAGCTGTGCACATGGAATATTAAAATTTAAAATGATTCCATGGATTGAATCATGATAAGTGCTTGTCTTCGTTAACTCTCAGTCCAACAACATGAGCAGAAGCAAATAAGAAAAGTACAACTTTGTGAAGTTTTCCCGAGGTTGCGTGGGGTCAGCTTTGTCTTCTGTTTATTTCCTTCTATATTTTGGGTTTTTTTTTTTTTTGGGGGGGGGTTTGTTGGTTTTGTGGGTGGTGGGGTTTTTTTGGTGTTGGTTTTTTTTTTTTAGATTTGTTGGTGGTGTGGGGTGTTTGGTGTTTTTTTTTCTTTTTTTTTTTTTTAACTGAGCTTGTACATTGCATACCTTTACACTGCTGTCTGGGAATTTCCATAAGGCTGTGCTGGACATGGAATACAATTTTCTATTTGCATTTTGAGAGTGAAACATTTTAATAAACACCGCCCTAGTTCTACTCATCTGTAGTACCCCTGCCACAGCTGTGGAGAAGCCCAGCTCAAGACAAAGCTGTGTCTGTCTCTTTTGGTCTCCTTTCGTCTCCAGCACATTTGGCTCCATCACAGCAGCTGAAATGAAATGATATTTCCTGAGCACTGACCTCTTCGACACTTATGTGGACTCAGCACCTTAATTGCTGTTAGTGTGAATCATTTAAAGCTGGTGCATAATTTCTCGAGACATTTATAGGAGATCTACAGTAGACATTTACTCTAAATAATGAAAATAAAGAAATCCATAAATCCCATGAAGCTTTCCCCTACTTCATTTTTAAGTTGTTTATACAAGGAACTTCATGTCGTAATAACACTTTTTTGGCCTTTGTTTGATTGGAAATTTCTATTAAACTGTTATGAGAAAATAACTTTATGCTTCAGGTTTTATGTTTCGATTTGATTAACAACAGGCTTTTACAAGGACTCTAGCACCGCTGCCTGCGCTGTACGCATCCAGCGTTATTGCTCTCCCTGTTTCTTCTGTATGGAGTGGACTTTATCAAGAAAATTATATTTCCTGCATATGACATTTTGGAAACGTATTGTATGTCATACCCCTGTCTTAAAGGCTGTGAGTGCGAATCATCTGACGCTGGGTTATAATCTTTGTACTATATTTCTAACAGACCGTTGCTCTGTAGTGTTCTAAATTTCCTGCTTATGATGCAATGGCAAAAGTCATTAAACATTAGCAGTAATAGTATTTTCACTGTAATAAAGTGTTAATTACTTCCACATGTTAATCGAGTTGGGGGGGGTAGAGAGATTTTTGCCATTGTTACTGTGCCTAAAATAATTTCCATGTGATAATTTTCCAGGATATCAAAAACGGAATAATTATGCACTAATTAAGAAAGTAGAGCCTGCTCTGGAGTTAAGACTGCATTAATTTTAATGTTTTTACAGTCCTTTAATTGGGGAAAGGGCTATAAATTGAGGGCTGACGCACTCTCCCACCATACGCGGACCTGCCTTTGCAATCTGCCTCCTATATAGCGCAACCCAAGGTCAACACAAGTTTGCAAAATCCCTCTGCTCTTCAGACGAAATGTATTGGTGGTGAAGCGTGCATCTATCACTCTGACAAGCATTTAACTCTCCGAGAGCACATGCTCTCACTTCTTAAATTATTAATTGCATTAAATACATTTTCATATCGCGGACTGTTTGTTACAAACCGTTCCCGGGCAGGGAGAGGTGGTCCCCCCGCAGTACGAGACACTTTGCCTTCTGTCGTTTCGGCTGGGAAGGGCTCGGTTTGGGGAGGCTGATGCCAAAGGGCTTGGGAATGAAATGCGGTGTGCTACTGAAAATTGCTGAAAAAGTCACCCTTGCAAAGTCTATTTTTTTTTAATGTTGATCAGTTGGCTTTGATTTCCCCCCTCTCTTTTGTTCTGCACTAATGTCTATAAGTCCATATTGTTTGGGTTTGTTTATACCTTGACACTTATCAGCTCGTGCAGTTTTCCAGGGTATTCTCCCTGTCACACCATTATCACAGGCAATGGCATCATCATCCGCTTCATTATCATCTCTGGGTCATTCCAGCCCGGAATGGCTTCGTGTTACAACTAAAAGGAGGAATCTGGCAAATGGATCATATTATCTCCCTCTCTCACTCCGGCATTTGAATGCATTATACAAGTCGCAGTCTTTATATGAACAGGCATCCTGACCTTTGCCTATAACATGTTTATTTTAGCAATACTCGCTCATGCTGCTGGAGTTCAGCTCCTGCCCGTTCCTCCTGCTATGGTAAGCCCTGTGTTTATACCTCGCCCATGCCAAGGAGGAAATGTTAAGGCCCAGGTGGGAAAGCAGAGCTGGGGATGCAGCTCCCATCCCTGCATCCCTGGGAGAGGGTGACCCCCATGGCACTGTCATGGGGGGCTGCTCCCAGCTTTGCCCCAGGCAGGTGAACCCCTCCTGTGGTCACCACAGAAGCTCAGACCTGGAGGAGTGGGGGGCTTGTTAATGGCGGAAAATAAAGGGTAATTGCAATTAAGTCTTGAAATGTCACACACAGAGTCTAATGGGAGCATCTGGTGGGAATCAAGGTTTGGAAGAGTGAGGGATTCACATTGTTTTAAAGCAAAGGTTGCTTTAAACCAACAATAACTTGCTGGGAATGTGTTTGGGGTGTGGGTGCCCAGATTAAAACGTGGTCAATAACAGCGAAGCCCTTTCACCCACCGCAGGGATGAACCACCCACAGGAACCTTCAGCAGACTTTGGCATCTACCTGTGACTCGGAGCTCGCATGTGGTGGAGGTTTGAATCTCAGACCCCTCTTTTCATTTCCATTTGATCCTTAAGGAAAGCACCTCAGGTGTTAATAGCAAAATCAGAATATTTTCCTAGCATGCATGTGTATACTTACTTGGTTTTCTTGCAGTTTTCTTAAAGTTTAATTGCAGTTCTACTTGAACATCTTTTCTGCAGGAAGAGTTTTGTGAAACTATAGGAAACCCATCACTTTAACATTTTAATGGTACCTCAGGCAGATGTTAAGGACTGAGGCTGAGAAATGGCAGCCCACCTCCATCTGATCTTTCCTGGAGATCTTGTTGGACAAACCCTGCCTAGGGCTCCTTTTAAATATTTTTTTCAAGTTTCTGCTTTTGTGCGTTTCCTGAGAGCAATATTTTAATGGTGCTACTTGTATCAAGATCAAGGTATGGCAGCATTTAGAAGTAGGAGTAAATATCCTGATGGTAAACACAAACATAGGTCACCTTGAGTCTCCTCCATGTCATTTCAACAATAAATATTGAGGAGATGGTGGACCCTTGCTGGTACTGCAGGACAAAGTACGTTCAAGACATTTTTAGAGGTGTTTCCAAAGTGCGTTGGTGCATTTTGATGCGTTTCCCTGTATAACAACATGAAGCAACGTAAGCTACAATTGAGTGGCCTGGAAGCATCTTTGCAGCTTACTTCTCTCTGCTCAAACGACACGGAGAAATAACCCCTGATTTCTGGAGGTGATGGTTTGAAATGCAGAGGGAGTGTAAGCTGATGTTAAATTTCTCACCCTGTATCCTAACGAGGGGCACTTGCTGGCCATAGATTGCTTTGTAGGATGTGTTGGATGGTTGGGCAATGGAAATGTTTGCAGATTTTTAGCTGTTTTGAATAATATTGCTTACACCATTTTCGTTCCTTTGAGGCAGCATAAAGAACATTATGCTACAGTTGGTGCTTTTATTGCCTTTGTTCAATGGTTCAAGTGGAAGAAGTAATATCTTTCAATGGCCAGCATACCTTTGACCAGTGGGACAACTGTGAAACATCTCTGCAGAGATCACTCTACCTGCTGTTTAGGAGGGAAAGATTGTAGGAAAGTTCACAAAGACAAATTGTAGAAAGGCCAGGAGAAACATTTTTCACCCAACTTTTTTTTTTTTTCTTTCTTCTGCTCCAGTTTCTCTATTACCGTTGCATTAATTAGAAATTTAGGTAAATGACATAAGTGCCCTAATTTTTTATTTCTGCCAGGAGAACAATTAGGCCATTAGAAGTAACAAATGGCCTGGACACATGTTGCCTCTTGAAGATTTCAAGCTGCGTTATTTCTGACATGAAAAAAAACAAATAATAGTTGTTTTGGCCAATTTTTACCATAAGCAATGTCAGCTTTAGCAGATGCAGTGTACCATTGGCTTTTTTTTTTTTTCCTGTTGTCATGGCTCATTAAAGTATGCTGACTCTTGTGGATTCCCATTTCCTTTAGGTAAATAGTTATTTACATGAACTGCGACATTTTTCTTTGGTGACAATTTCTAATTGTTCAGGCAACCGAGGGTGATATATTAACCACTCTGAATAAAGCTTCACCTATAAAATAAATTACTTTAAATTAACTATCCTTTCAGAAGAGGCAAAATTTCCAAATGGACAAATTAGACCCTTCTTAGCCACATATGGTAAGTGTTTCAAGCATTTCCCCACTGGTTGTTACTCTAGAGAACAATTCTTCATGATGGAGTGGAAGACTTCTTAACTCCTTTGGGGTCCTTTCCGTGCCAGCGCTTGCCAGCGGCGTACTCTGAAGGGTTGGCTTTGTGGCTGAGCACCGCTCAGGCGACGTTACGTGAGGCTTTAATAACTTTGTGCTCTTCCATTTTTAACTCTTGCCATGCCATAGTGGGGACCAGCAGCAGAAGAGTCCCTGCCCTGGCGCACATTTTAGCTACTCTCCTTTTTAAGTGGAAATTTGCTTTCCAGCTTTAGCTTTTCTAAACAAGCTGCAGGTACATCAGTGCACTGCAGCCTTTTTGCTAATCACTACTGGAGGATCTGTATGTCTTCAGTTTATATTTCTTAACTTACAACATCTGTTAACAGACCTGGTTCTACTTTTCTGTATGCAAATAAATTGGGAGAAATCCCACCAGAGGCAACTGGCTTACACTGGTGTGAAACAGTCCACCTGAGCAGATATTAGGTTTGTTCCAAAGGCTGGTACTTTAAAAAAATATCTTTAGTTTTTCATGCAGAGTAGACATGAATGGGACGTCATCTCCTTCAGGTCAGAACTTTAAAAGCACCTAAATGAATTTGAAAGTGCCCGTAAGCCTTCTTTAGGCTCCTGGGCAGCTTTAAACCTTTGTAAGCCCTTAGAAACTTGTGTCCTCTGGACTTGTGAGTACCTAAGTCCCATTTCAGCAGAACCTAGGCCAGAGCCACTTAGGCACCTTTACAAATGTTACTGACGTAACTCTTTCCCCAGTGTCTGAGCCGTGCCAAATATTGCAAGATAGAAACCTAAGAAAACATGTTTTTCTAATTTAAGTCATAACTTGACCACATTTCAATGTCCACATTTCGTATTTAGAAACTAAGAACTTCTTACAAGGAAGCATCCAATCAGTTTAAATTATGCTTAGTTTGTTTTTATGGTTTCCCATGACTTTTTTAGGCCAGCGTAGTTTCCCGTTTCCCACACATTAGAAGGCAGTATGTCAATACTTTGGAATGTATTGGCCTGTTTAGCATAATTTGAGCACACTTTTGAAATGGTTTCTACTACAAAAGACCCAGATATTGTACATCCATTTTACAAAAAATAGCAAATTAAAAGAAGATTGTGTTTTCTGTTTGTAGGGGAAAAATTTAATTAAGAGTTATTTTGGTACTAATATTTACTCTAGAAGAGTAATTAAAATAGAGAGATCAGTAAAATGGGTGTAGCTCTAAACACATTCTCTTGCTTTGTTTAATTATGTTGATTAGGTTTAAACCCCAATTTGGCATCACCTCCCTTGTCTTAATATGTTGTTGATGAAAACACGTGGAGACCTGACCTTAATATAATCGTGACAAACCTCATTTGATTACCTTTAGCTAATTAAAACATACATTATATGTACCATAATATTATTATTATTCATCTTGCACTCCTCTCCCTCCGTCGTTATGCTAGGAAGCAAATCTTACTGCGAGATTTCTGTCTCCGAAGGACCTCGTGCCTTTTGTATAATTGGGAGAGGTGTTTATTTCATGGGCCAGTTATAATAACAGTAATTATCATATAAAAGCTCTGTGAATTTTTAAATTGTGGCTTGGTGTTAAGTTTACTGTGGCTCTGTGCTGGTGCGTGCGGGGAGCAGCCTGTGGTGGGCACAGGACAGCTGTGGGGCTTCTCCTGTCCCCACCCCATCCTTCTTCTTCCTCCTTTCCTTCCTAACCCACCACCATCGCAGGCTTTGCTTTCCCAGAATCGTAATGTTGAAGTCTTTGAAGTGGTGTAGAAGGACAACTAATGTCCAAACTGTGAACAACATTATTTATATTTGACTAAAATATTTTTATAACGTCTATTACTGTGGTGCCAAAGACATCATCGTTGCCTTTAATTTCACAGCAGTCCTGTGAGCCTGACAGTGCCAGCACCCCCAGTTTGCACCTGCAAGAAGCTGCAATACAAATAAAGCAAGAAAAAATAAATTTAGAAGATTTCTAAATGAACCTGCAAGAAAATTTTAGAAGAGATTAGATCTCTGTGAGCTTGTTGCAAAAAAAGAAATTTGAACCTTAGCCATCAGACTGCCAGGTTGGTGTCTACCCCACTGGGCTGTTTTTCTTTTAAGGTGGTTTGAAGAAAGCGTAGCTGCTTCTACTATATAATTGTTGCAGAAAATTACCTTCCAAAATATATTTAGAAATTTCCTGCTTACAGCATGGCTGTGATGCAGGGAATGTCTTCATCTATCAGCCAGGCTCACCTGGGAAACACTTGGACGCTTCCTGACTTGATTTTCCTTCAAAGCATCTTCCCTCATCTTCCACTCATTGGCAGTGGGAGGCTTCTTTTAAAAATAATCTGTCTCTGAAAAGTTTTCCTAAAT
>NW_010102995.1:0-4255 GCF_000699245.1 Pterocles gutturalis | reverse complement strand
GTCATACTTTTCTAATTGTGCCACAGTTTTCAACTCCTCCTCTTTATTTCCCATGCTGTGTGCATTGGTATAGAGGCACTTCAGCTGGGCTACTGGCCTCATTACCTTTTTAGAGGAGCCCTTCCTAACACCTCTGGGACAAATCTGGGGTTTTCCCCCACTGCTGCCCAAGGCGACAGCATTCCCTTGCTCTTCTTCGTCGCCCAGTACATTCCCTCCCTGCATCATATCTAGTTTAAAGCCCTGCTAATCAGCCCAGCCTGCTTCCTCCCTAGAATATTCTTGGCCCTCCTAGTCAGTCTCATCCCATCTGGTGTCAATATTCCCTGTTTCTCAAAGCTATGCCCCAGATCATAGTGCCCAAACCCCTGACTATGACACCGTCCCCAAAGCCATGCATTTAGCCTATCTGTTCTCCTCCTTCTGTCTGTGTCCCTGTCTCCAACTGAGAGGAGAGGAGAACACTACTTGTGCTCCTGATCCCTTGAGCAGTCTTCCTAGAGCCCTAAATCCTAGAGCCCTAAAGCCCCTTTTGATTGCCCTTGGGCTTCTTTTACCTAGTTCATCATTGCCAACATGAAAAACGAGTAAACAGTCGTAATTGGAGGGCCTTACTAGGCGAGTGATGTTCCTAGCAACATCTCTCACCTGGGCCCTGGGCAGGCAACACACTTCCTTATGGGATGGGTCTGAGTGGCATATCAGGCCTTCGTTACCCTTCAAAAGGGAGTCCCCTATGACGACAGCCCTTCTTTTGTTTTGGATTGATGATGATGTGATACGGGGGCAATCTGACTTGTTCCAGGCGACCCCTCTAAGATGGATGGGCCTTCATCCACTTCCACATCCCCCTGTCCCTCCAGCTCCAGAGCCTCAAACCTATTGTGTAACGGCACCTGGGAAGGTGGGACAGGCTGAGAGGGAGTAATAATAATAAATAAACTAATAATCTAATAATAAACAATCTAATAACACATCACTTTTTCACATGATATACATCAAAGTTATTTACAGATTTTAAAGTTTATTGACAAAGTTTGACCGTGAAGGAAATGCCACCTAAACTGATTACCCCAAAGGTGCATTCTTTGGAACAGGATAGAAAATAAAGTCTTGAGTGTATTTGTTTCAGAAAATGATTACTTGTTCTTCATAGCCCCATGTAAAACGGTTCTTCATATTTGGTACAGTGGATGAGAATGCTTTCAGTCCTATTGTGTGTGCCTATGAGAGGTTCCCAAGTCCTAGGATTCTCCAATTCCTCTGCTCAGAATACATGAACAAATGAAGTAAGCATGGCTTTCCTTTACAAAATACACAAGAAGTGGCTGCTTACGTGCCATCTGCACATCTGCCTAAAACTCGACATAGTCAGTTTAAAACCTATACCCAGACATACTCGGTTGAAATTTGTGTTGTAAAAATTGTGTTGTCTGTGCAGTGTCTGTGAATCTATTTATTTATTCTTTTCCTGCTCAAAAGCCAAAAGAGAAATAGAGATACGTTACAGATTTTAATTTCACAGTTTAATTTCACAGTCTACTTATCTGGTCAAATTCTTTATTTGGTAGAATTTCGTCTTTGTAAAAGGGAAAGACAAGTTTAGCCAGCTAAATCTCATCTCTGGTCACATGGTGATCTACTAATTCATATTTGTCAACCTAGAAGATTCTAGACAATGACTCCACTATATTATTTCAAGAAGATATGCTTTCTAAAATCTAATAATTAGGTTTTGATGATTGGTGTTGGAGTACATGTTATGTATGAACAGCCTGTAGTGGTATATTTTGTTTTTCAATAAGCAAAATATCTACAAGGAGCTCATTTTTGTGTTGATTTGCTTATCAGCAACTACTTCTAGCAACAATGTAACAGATAAATGCAAAATTGTCAAGTAGCTCATCAACTAGTAAAACAAACTAATTTCTAAAAAAATAATTCCTCATTTTATTACTTTCAAAATTCACATATTGCTCTATTCTTTCTGATCAGAATGTTCTAAAACTGAAATTTTAAACCATAATAACATAAAAAAATGTGTTTTAGCAATTTTTGAGGGCAAGTGGATTTCTACTCTTTGTTTCACTTCCATGGCTCATTTAATTGAACAATTGCAAAAATTCAGGTAGCAGGGCAGAAATTGTTTTTTTATATTAGGAAAGAAACATCTGAATACCCAGATAATAGCCCGTGTGGACACAGATTTACAGTTAAACCCAAAGAATTTTATACAGCACATACCTAAATGAATAAGTAAAACCAAGTAAAGATTTTCTCCGTTTGATAATAACTGCATGTACACTGTGCATGATAATTAAGACAAGGTTCCTTATGTATAAAAAAGTTTGTCTGAACTGTCCTCACAACAGAAGTAGAGCTTCTGTAAGTATCATAATAAAGACCAAAGCAGAAATGACTCCTGGAGGGTGCAGATACCTAACCAATCTTGGCTGTGTTTGTAGCCTAGAGAGTCACAGGCTATGCGCAGCACACTTGTGCCAGAAGCCTAGATGTAGTACAAGCCTCACAATAACAGCACCAAGATGTCTTTATATTCCTCTCACCTCAGCTATGTCTAGGGATTTCTTCCACCACGTTCAATACGCTCCAGATCCGTCCTAAAGGTGAAGTGTAAAACAATTCTGAAACACCAACTGCTGTATTTGTTTTGAAGACATGCATGCTCAAAAATGCTTTATAGTCACACACACAAATCAATACCTGACAGATCCACAGTATTTCTGGAAGGTGTACAGGAATACAAGCAAAAATGACTCCTGGTAGGGATAACGGGGCATAAGTAGGTATGTAGAAACTGCTGATA
The DNA here is from genome assembly GCF_000699245.1 of Pterocles gutturalis. Lineage (NCBI taxonomy): Eukaryota > Metazoa > Chordata > Aves > Pterocliformes > Pteroclidae > Pterocles > Pterocles gutturalis. The sequence continues at coordinate 1,428 of NW_010102995.1, read as the reverse complement.
CAGGTACAGTGTAAGTTATAGCTGGACATGAGATGAACAGCAGCACAGACCCAGTTGTCTTACACTAGTCTCTGTCAAAAAGCACACAGCAGAACTGGAGCTAACTTAACCAGGTAAAAAGTTGGTGATGAATGATGTGTATGTTATGAGGATTTTAGGTAGAGCTTTTGTTTATTTTTGCAAGATTGGTTTTCCAGATCTGATCTTCACTGAGTAAAGGAAGTTTTTTTTTGTTTTTTTGGTTTTTTGTTGTTTTTTTTTTAAGGGTATTGGTGATTGCAATATGTATTAGCATCACAGAAAAACTCCGTGCAGAATAATAAGATCGTTCAATTCTCTAAAAGTGCTTCATTACATCTTCTAGTTATGTCCGATGTAGCCCATGACAACGAAATCCTGTCCATCTCCTGTAAGGATTAAACATTTTATTTAAAAAAAATATAAAAGTTTTTCAAGTTTCAGTTTGTTTCACACCATGTTAATCTTGGTCTATCTGTACTACAAAGATTCATACCACAGAAATTACGTGCAAATGCTTTAGGAAGCAGCAAGTAAAAGGCACTATGTGTGTTTGGGATTCTGAGAATAGATGTCTAGAAAGAAAGTCATATCCTTAAATATTTGAACATTGTACTACAACCTGGAGATTTTTTGAGAAGTATTTGTCACATACAAAAATTCACGGTGGGTGTTTACTCTCCTAACTCCCTGCCAAGGTGAAGATAGCTGATGTATATTTCACTTTAATGACTGTGTGTAGCTCTTATTAACTTTAATTGCCTAATGGATTTGTCAAGAAGAACAAGGCCCTGGAGTCAAGTTACAAAGTTTCTATGAATTTCCCTAGTCAGTTGAATGTAAAATACCAAAATAATGTCTTTACCTTGCTTAGAGAAAAATGAAATTATGCTAGATGGTACAAGAAAAAAGAAAAAATGTAAGCTTTTCATACTGTTTCCTGTTTTACCAGACCAGACTTTAATTTAAAATCAATTCACAGTCTGGTGAAATTAGTGTTCATTTAAATGCGAACAATTAGACGAATGGAGCTTCAAGCTACAGATGTACTAAACTATCCACTGGTAATTTCATCTAAAGATGCATCAGGGTAGAAAATTAAGACTTCTGCACATCATTTATTAAGTTAGTTAAAATTTGTTTGCAGAAGATCATAGCACGGTAAATTGCCAGAGCTGTGCAAAACAACTCATATTTTTGTTGCTATGTTTTGTGAATGCAAATTTTTACTCTGTTTTTTTGGAAAATGTAAATGTGTCCTCTGTCATCTTCACGCTTATTTTGGACATCTGCCCCTTCTCTGCAACTATGAAGTTCTGAGAAAGGAAATGTAAAATATGAAGACACACAGGTATTTGCCGCCCTGCGTTTGTCAGCTTTGAACATAAACTGTAAAAGTATAAATAATAA
>NW_010102994.1:82607-87826 GCF_000699245.1 Pterocles gutturalis | reverse complement strand
CGGCCAAGTACCTGCCCCCCGAGTGGCACCAGAGCCACCACGGCCTGTACCACCAGGCCTTCGCGGGCTGCCAGCGGTCCGAGTGCGGCCGGGCCGAGGCCAAGGAGCTGGCCCAGCATGCTGCTGCTGCTGCCCAGCATGCCCAGAAGGACTCCACCGCTGCCCTGGGCCAGCGCCTGCAGGACATACACTTCTGGAAGACCCAGCTCCAGAAGGAGATTGAGGACCTTGACACTGAGACCAGGCTGCTGGCAGCCCAGAAGGTGCGGCTGGAAAGGGCGCTCGATGCCACCCAGGTGCCCTATGCCATTGCCACCGATAACCTGCAGTGTCGGGAGAGGAGGCAGCCCCCGGACCTGGTCAGTGATGAGGTGGAGAGAGAGCTGCTGAAGGTGAGCAGGGTGGTAGGATGTTGAGGGGTGCTGGCAGCCCTCTTAGTCTCTAAAATGGTGAACAGCATGGTCAGCAGGTGATAACTGCAGCTTGTGAAGGTGTCTGGGCAATGCACAGAGGCGTAATGCCCCTTCCTGGCAGCCTGAACTCTTGTCTGTCACTCCTAGGTTTAAGAAGGATTAAAATCCTTCCTATGTTTAAAAGGTGTTTCAAATCACATGAATATGACTAGAGGACACCACATCCCCTTTCAAACCAGATCCAAACAACATCAAAACAGAGGTTTCCTGAACCGAGATGGGCATCCTGTTCTGGTGTTCTTCCAGCCGCCAGCTGGATTAAGGTCCCCTCAGCTCTGCAGGTTACATTTAAAAATGCAGTACCTTGTGAGCAGGACCCATGAAACGCTCCTTGCCTGTTTCCGTGCTCACGCTGTCCAAGTCTGGCAGTCGCTGTCACTGCCTTAGGGTACTGAGTCCGATGCTGTCGTCTTGCCAAGGTTCCCAACAAGGTGGTGATCCAACACTGAACTGCAGCGTCTCAACACAAACCATCATTTTAAACATCCCGCAGCACAGCAGCACAGCTCGCTCTGAGCTGTGCAATGTCGTCGTGTGACACCTGCGTGAGATGACAGCTCCAGGCAAGCGGGGGGACACCGACAGATGGTATTTCTGACAGGGTGACTTCAACAAACATGAGACTCTCCTGAAGTTTGCTTGATCTTTTTCCTCCCATAGAGGACTTTTTACTCCAGCTGACACTTTGTTATCTGTCACTGAGATCCAGCGCTGCGTGTAGGTTGCCTTCAAAGCTGATGCCATTATTTTGGCTGCACATATTACAGAGAACAGATTCTGGGTCATTTTTCATTCTGGAATGATACATATTCTGGTGTTCCACAAACAAATTAATGATGATTTGCCTACAGCCTCCAATATACTGTGAAAGTTGATTCATGATGAGTTATTGATTAAACTAGATGATTAATACTTGTTGTTAGAAAAATATTGAAGGGACTTCCACCGTTGATGGCGTCATAGTATTTAGCAATATTTTTCATAGGAATTGTGTACAATTGCTGAATTGAAATCAATATTTAAGAGGTTGTTCCAGTTACAAATATAAACATGGGAGAGTTAGTATATAGGATATGTCAGTGTGTTAATTGCTATGAGATTCAGATTACAGGAAAAAAATATTTAATCAGGTGCTGCTGTTTTAGAGAAGTCTGTGAAATGTAAGATTTACACCAAAAAAAGTCATTTTTTGGCAGGATTTCTCCCCTGATCTCAGAGAATAGTTTGTTTGTTGCTCAGAAGTCCATCTGCTGCTGCTGCTTGTAATTCTTTACCTGAAATTGTGATTGTCTGCTCGTGACGACAGACAGTCAACAGCCAAGTGGGATGTCATCAAAAAAGAATGGTGTGAGTTCAGATGAAGCATGTACACCAGCAGCAGATGGACTCTTGAGAAATGAAGATTTTGTTGCCATGCCAATGACCTTTGCAGTGCAGAAGGGAGAGGAGTACGTAATATCTGAGGAAATCCTTCCCGTTTTCACAGAGGAATAGATTTATGGCATGAATCCTTGCAAATAGATTGTAAAATGCAGCTTCGCCCGCTCTTTAAGCGGCGGCTGTGCTCCATACACCTCTCACTGCGTGAACTCAGATGGTACCTCGTATTTCATCCTCTCTCCAAAACTGACTAATAATTCTTGACACTTAGAGCTGCTCTTCCATGAGTTCAGACTGTTCACAGTGCAGATTTCCGAGGTAATGGCCCAGTTCACTCGCAGCTCTGTGTTACAACATTGGCTTGTTTGGAGGAGTTACGCAAATTTTATCACTGAAGTACTGACATACTTTTTCTGAATGTTGCTTACTTGTCCAGCCACTTTCTAATCTCAACCCTCATAAGAAATGGTAATGCAAAGGAGATCTTCCCATGCAAAAACTGAGAAAAAGAAGAAATAATTTCCACAAGTCAGCTATGTGAGGAAACATTCAACATTCTTTTCCTTGCAGTTTTAATTACAGAGTTAATTGATATTCTCGAGTATTTTCCTTCCTTCTTTTTCCTTCATTTCCCTTCCTCTCCTGCTAGCAGCCCAGCCTCGTGCTGGCGTCATTCTCTTTGTCGTCTTCCTGCCAGCTCCCATGGGCAGCAGCGTGGGGGAATCTGCACCTGGGGGAAGAGTGTGGCTGGACAAGGGACTGTCTTTCACACAGTCACAGAAAAGCTTTTCACAGGACATAGGTTTTTGCGTCAGCTTTCTGAAGCAATGAAGCACATTTCTCAGTTCCCAGAGCATCCTGCTGAGATAACCACCTTTCAGCAGCCCCTTGGCAGATGACATTTGAAGAGACAACCTCAAATACACATGTACAAGCTGTTCTGAATCCCTGCATGTAATCGCACTTTCATTCTCTGTTCAGTCGGAATCATTTCAGATGACTCACCAAGAAAACAGAAGTATCTCTGATGAAGGTCTCATACATCCAGGTTTGGGGCTTTCCTATTTTTTTGGCACACCATCTATTTCTTTTAAGGAGTTTTGTTTCCAGCTCCTCTGTCCTATTTTCTTTGCAGCGTGGAGTCATATTTAGTTCCCTTATTGTGACACATGCCACCACTAAATAGTCACTGCTGGAGTGAGGGATGAGGGTATTTAAGTGAAAGCTCCTCACATGCATAGTAAAATCAGCTGTTACCCAGAAGTTCATTGACTCCACTTACCAGCTTATTAATATTTTCTTAATGCAGTTCTGGTTAAGAAAAAGAAGCTGAAGGACACAATTGTCTTTCCAATAGGGAAGGATCTTTGATGACTAAAAAGGAGATAAAATCTCTCAAGTAGAATAATTTTCTTTCTTTGTGCTGCCGCATTGGAAATACCTGAATTCAGACAAAGCAGTACATGCATCTGCTTTGTTTGAGGCTTTTGACTTTCATAACCGGTATGACATCTCCTCTGAATCCCCTTTGTATCAGTTTGATGACAGTTTGGTACGTTTATGTGCACGCATTTAATATTGAAAATGCAAGCCATAGCGAAGAACTTGCCACGTGGTGGTATACTGTCAATAAATCATGGTTCAGCTGCGTATATTCTGCATTTCAAGGTTATTTCCGCATGTCCAGTGTCGAGATTCATTAACCGAGTGCCAGACATGACTGTGGCATAAGCAGATGTATTTACATTTATGCCATTTTTTTCACCCTACGACTGTATTTAACTCAGAGTGGTGTGCATTTGCTTGAAAAGTGCAGTCAGCCCCAGCTATTCCCTGATGCTGACGAGAAAGGCATTAGCCAAGATCCTGTCAAGTGGGTAAAATTAAAATTTTAAAAAGTGGAGAAAGGATACATATGCATGTATTCCTAACTGCAACAATGGGGCAAGGAAAACAATGGTCTACCATTTCCAAACGCCGTGATCTGTAGCTTTGACAAGTGATCCAGGGCACAGTGGGACAGTCCTTAATGCAGACAACTCGGTTAAGAGTGCAGTGTGAATTTTCAACATCTGCAGATTTTAAAATGACTTTTGGAGACCAGCAGGAAAACGGCCAGTCACAGAGCTGAGATTTCAAAGATTGTTACCGGCTTTCCCTCCCAGCTGCAGTGAATAAGTCATCTGGTTACACGCTGTTTGGAGGTCCACATCGAGTGAGATCTGTAAGCTAGCTTGCTTTTATTTGCTGTGCTGGTGTGCGGGACATCTGGTGTCATGTTGGCACTGATGGATGGATGCAGCTGGATTTGTAATCAAGGGCAACTGCACAGCCTCTCTCCTGGGGTTCTAGCAGCCCCTCTTAGCTGCTCTCTGGCTGGGTTGTTCTGGCCCTGAGTGCTGTATGTAGACATCGCTGACACCTGCAAGTCACTGATGTAAAAAGACAGGCTGCAAAAAACCTGAATTTGTAAATTTACAGAAGGCACGAACATCTGCTCTTAAATGTTTTCTTTGCACCATTAATTAGACACTTACAAAGTCATGAACTTTGGGATCGCTAGATTTGAGGAAAATCCAACTTTTGCATCATAAACATTAAATACTGTAATAAAATAAATGGCACACTAAACTATAAAATGTTCTCTCCCTCCTAATTGACAACCATTTGTAATAACAGAGGTTTATTATTAGTACTAACCGTGGAGAAGACAGCTGACAAGAAGCCAGGATCTCTTCAGATTTGACAGTATTTCCTTTTAATAGACAGCATGTAAAGACATATATGGGAAAAATAATAATAATAAAAAAGACATTTCATCCACCAAGTCCTACCATGAACTGAAGAGATGCGAATCTAAGTTATTGTCCTCTGAACCAGAGATGCTGCTAACTAAAAAAAACCACTTTCACGTGCTTTTACTCTCCATGCAGACTGGGCCTTCACATAAATTGCCAACACAATTCTGTGCACGGACTAAATACAAATCATCCATTCTGCTGCTTGGTAAAACCCACATCTGCCCCCAGGATTTTAATGTGGAGTCACCCACATTTTTATGGATGAAATCACAAAGTCCAGGAGGGCTGTGCTCCTGGCTGCAGGTCTCTCCACCATGGCTGTTGATGGCATTTACTCTGAAAATTTACTCTGAGCAGCCACGGTGTTGTGGTTTGACCCACATGGCTGTAAACACCATGCAGCCGCTTGCTCCCTCTCCCAGGGAAGGGGGGAGACAATTAAAGGGGGAAAGGGAACTGTATCTTCAGTTTTAAATGTCACATTTGAATCATATGTCCTCAACAGGGAATCCATTTTTTAAAATTTTATTTTACTTCATTCAACAAGGGAATTATTTATTTTTGC
>NW_010102994.1:61286-82576 GCF_000699245.1 Pterocles gutturalis | reverse complement strand
CTCTTTCCATGTGAGAAACCTTGATTGCTAAAGGAAGGCTTTTCTCATTTAAAATGTGCACATTACTCACAGGAAACTGGTTATCTCTTTATTTACATGGAAACTGACTGCCCAACACAAAATAATATCAATTACTGCAAATGTAATTTCAAGTGCTGGATCTTTCTAACCCTTTAAAATCCTTTTGAATTTTGACTTTGACAACTCAGCCTTTGTAACACAGCCTTTGTAATCTGCAGAAAGTGAGTTTTAGTGTTCTCACAGTTTGTACAATGATACCTTCATCTCTGGATTTTTTTTAATTGTGCTCTTTTAGAGCCTTAAAAATAATATTTTATTTCCCATCATGATTGTCCTTTTCCATTTAGACTAAAATGATCTTTTCTCTGCTCCCTGTTGGTTTCTTATGATGGAGAAACTGGCACTGCAGGGACATATGCACTCGTTTATTTATCAAAAATAAAATTCCCAGCAGTGTTCTGGGAATGAAGTTTATTAGTAAGTGTATACTCCCTTAGCTGTCATTGGATGATTGTCATTGATGTAAAGCAGCAAAATTAATTAGGAATTTTTAATATACAAAAGCTCTTTTTAATATCCAAGCCTCAAATATTAAATTCCTTTAAATAATAAGAAAGAAAATGCTTGCTGGATGGGCTTTTATCTAATGAGAGCTAATCACCAGGTCAGGAAAGTCACTTCACTGAGCACTGATAGTTAATCCCCAAAGCAATGTTACTGCAGTCCAAAGTGAGGACCCGGTACTTCTTGTTCAGCAAGAGGATTAGAAGAAAGTACGGTCTTTTTTGGTTTGATCACGTTTGTGTTGAAATGCCCATTCCTGCAAAAACCAACTTGAGATGAAACTTCAGACACCAGATCCTGGATCAAGGTGAGGCAAAGCTTGGTGACTTTGAGCAGTCACTGTCTTGCAGCTCAGAGGGAATTAACCCTCCAACAACATTGTGTATTTGAGATACTTCTGCAGTCCTCGATGCTGTCCATCGCCAGAGGCAAAATGACTTCTGGAATAAATAGATCTAATTAAAACTTGAAGCTCTAGATGTCATTGGGTTGATATTACGACAGCTTTCCTGTACCTGCTGAAGCAGAAAATAGCTGTTTAAATCTATCGTAGTTAATCCAAAGCATTCAAAGGAGGCAGGCCAACAGAAGATTATGATCCTGCCACTCCCTCCTGTTAAATAGCACCGCATCACCATACATCAGACAAACTGGGGTTTTGGAGATCTGCAGGAATCTGATGGGAAGCCTCTCCCTTGCATGCAGATGAAACACTGCAGAGCGAGGCAGCGGGCTCTGAAGGACTTGGCAGGTTCTGGAAGCCAGTGTGATCCACTGGGTCACACCCCTGTGCCAGGCAGCAGCTCTGATATCTGAGTCTGTGCTTGCGGGGCAGCCAGCGTCCTGCTCGGCTTTGAAACAGCACCTTGTGTCTGTGCAAGGCTGTGAGTCTGTCTCCTGCTGGGCATGATGCTGGTGACTTATGTTTCCCTACTTCAAGGCTGTGCAGATAATTCAGATATTCTGTTTAATCTGATAGAATTTAGACTTTTTCACAGAATATCTAGGCAATATGAAAATAATGAATCCCCAGGCTTTAGGAGTATTCCAAGTATTGCTGCTGCCTTAGACTTACAGCTGAGTTACCTCCGTATCTGCTGACTCCTCGGGAAATCATGTCTTGCGATAAGAGGGTAAGAGTGGGTAGTGAGCGGAAGATTTAAGTATTTATCCACAACCATTGAAATCAAATTGCTCTGCAGTATAGCATGCACTGCTCTGGATATCACAGAAGTCTCCATGTTTTTATCTAGGAAGCTGAACTTATCAGAAATGTCCAGGAGCTTTTGAAAAGAACCTTGATGCAAGCTTGTAACCAGATGCGGTAAGACATTTTTCATGATACCTCAGTAGCTGATTTATATAGCCAAATAATTCCTGGCATATAGGGGTACAGTGCCCGGTGGACAAAGATCTTACCAACACCAGGCTTATAAACCACATGAATTCCATTTAAACCTGAAAAGAGGCACTCAGTGATGAAATTTTGGGATTTTTCTAGTAGGGTAAGGTAAGAGCAGAGCCATGCCCTAAAGCCATGCTTTAGATTTTCAGTCCTGGTGTATTCAGTTCTCTAATTTTTCAACACTAAACTTAAGTGCCATGAAAGTGTTATCCGGGTATCACTCTACCTTGTTGCACCTTGTGATGTATTTGTAGTATAGGTTCTTTCAAAAGAATTTATCTGCTCAAAGGACCTTTTCAAGATGAGTTTTTTTCCCACCAGATGTCAGTATGAACTCAAAATATGAAACTTCACTCTAACTTCTGTATCAGTATGGATGGTTGTTGCATTTCAAAAGGAATATTTTCTTTTAATTTACACCAAGCCCTTTGTAAGGATGTTGCCCAGATCCTAAGGTGCGTCAATATGAAGGAGTTAACTGCAGGAAACCTTGATATTTTTGTTTTAAATTTTTTTAATCTGTTCCAATTAGTGCTATTCTGACAGATAAAATGAAATCTTGTTTATAGAAAGAATGCAAAATAATTTAAGGTAGTTCTGTTACATCGATGAGAGTATGAGAGGAGTCTATGGGAATTTAGGCTTTGCCTTTTATAATTGCTTTACGATCATTTTAGTACCATTTAGTGCCATCATTTAGGATCATTGGCCAGCAGAGTCTTTTTAATTCCTTAGGCAGGAGTGACACCTTGTGTTAACAGTTGATAATGACCCCCTGTCTTTTGTAATCTGGAGTCATTCTAATTAACTGGGTGACATGTGGCTCGTTTAATTGATAAAAAAGCAGCAGTTTTAACTCTGAATATCATTGTACTTGTATCTTCCAAGGACAAATTACACTGTCTGTGTGCTACAGTGTTTGAAAGGCTGGATAAGAGGGTCTGGAGAATGATACAGGGTCACTTTATGAAGGTCTTAAATTTGAGCAGGTAGTTGTGGGAGAGAGGGGTTGGTTAGGATTTTCAAGACAGAAAGGAAAGTTTATGTTCTCATTGCTCTTTGAAAGACAAAGGCGCAGAGCCTAGCTTCACAAATTTTTCCTTTAGTTTTGTTTTGTATTGTTTTCCACTAACACTGTGCGATAATGATGACTTTTCAGATTAAATCGAGATCACAAAGAGATTTGTGAAATGGACTGGTCAGACAAAGTTGAAACGTACAACAGTGACGATAAATGTGCGCAATACAGTAACCAGAGCACCAACGTCCAGTTCCATCCCAATTCAGTGAAGTTCGAAGAAAGGTGAGTAGTTGCTGTCATTGTCTCCACAGATAACCCTGGTGAGATACAATACATCCTTTACGTTGATGAAAACTGGGATGCTGCTCTGAGTTAAAGGTGTGATTGCTGCTTCTTTGGACATACAAAGTCACGGCTAAAGCTACATGGGTGGGAAAGGCAGCGCTGCCATCTCAGCGTGGCATACCAACGGCAAAGTTGGTTTGCTGTAGGCAAACTGAGCTTGTAGAAATTTTTCTTGGAAATAATTGCCTTTATACTTCTAAAAGCTCCTCTAAATCCTATTGAGACTTACCGTTTGACATTGGCAGGCATGCCATTCTTTCGGAAAAGGCAAGTGCTGCTTGCCAGAGAGGATTACTATTACAATAATTAGTGCAACTATTGTTACTCCCCTTTCAGGCAGTGTTCATATGATGCAGCATCCCAAGTGCTTTGTAGTTCCTTCTGCTGCTTAACATGGCAAAGTATAACCAGAGATTTTGTTTCTTTTTGTTCTAAAGTAGATGCAGACTGCAAAGCTTGAATATATTCACATGTTTATTTATGCTGGTGACTTAATTGCTTGTGCTTGCACAAAAATTATGCATATACTTTTTTTGCCTTAGTATTAGGTAGAGATGGAAGAACTTCAGGTGATTTTGTATCATCTATTACTTCCCTCAGAAGTCACTAAATTAACAAGAGTTTATTAATTTGATAAAGGATCATTCTTCTTCCTTCATAGTAAGTCTAGACTGCATGCAACAGCAAAAACACATAGAGGTTGATAACACTTCTGCAGGGAGAGAACCAGCTTCAGATTGTCTTCTTAAGTGCAGCTTGAACAAAAGAGCAAAGTTCCTATTTTTATACCATTCACCTCTTCTTGCAGTGCCTCAACACCAGAGACATGGGCCAAGTTCAGTCATGACAACATCTATAGGGCAGAACGAGAAAAACTGGCTTCCGTCAATCTCCGTGCCTTGATCGACAATATTCTGCACGACGTATCTGAGGACCTGAGGAGGCAATGTGCTGCTGTTAATGAAGCGTTCGCCAAGCACTGTGAGGAGCTGGACGACACTAAACACAAACTAGAGCATAACTTGAAAAACGTAAGGGTTATTTTTTGAATGCTGGCTACAGGCATGATAGTCTCTTTTGAGATGATCAAAGTAGATTTATCCTCTAGAAAAAAAAAGTCTTCTTAGTCCAGGTCAGGTATGAACACTATTTTGTGTCAGTTTAGTATCTGATGAGAGTCTTCAGAGCTAGATTGTGGCTCCAGTTCAGCTTTTTCTGCTATCTGTTGTGCATCTCTAAACAAGAGACGGACTTAAATATGAAGAAAATGAAACGCTTTCTTCCATGTCTTGCTGAACTTAATAAACTTTAAACCGTGTGATGAAGGAGCTGATCTTTGGGCCAGGATTCCCAGGCTCACCTGGTTGCACTTTTATGGGATGAAAGCCACACTGTGCTGCAGTCCTATCAGCAGCAGCAGTTCCTGGCAAGGGACAAGAGGTGTCTTCAGCCTCTGTCCCTTCTCCAATGTGGAGCAGCTCCTACTTCTGTGTTAGGTTATTGTCATGTGGAAAAAATTGTCATTCCTTAGCACCTGAGAGCTGGGTAGACTTTATTTTGTGCATGTTTGTCAGTGGTTATGAGAAAGAAGGGATTCAGAACTTCCTGTCTTTTCCATTTTCTTCACTAATGCCAGAAATTTGTCCATTTCCAAGCTGACCACCAGTTCCCAATCTTGTTCAAAATAACTCAAATTTTTCTTGCATAGTGTACACTTCAAAATTTACACTTAAAAGCAAATCACGGAGGTGGGATGTGTTGTCAGGAGACATGGAAGAGTTTTTGAACAGGCTGCAGAATATTTTGTGCTTCCTTTTAGATGGAAGATCAGAATCTCAGTGTAGCAGTAGAAATAGAGGTCAAAACCACCTTTGTATTTCTATTTCTTCTGTATTCTGGCCAAATCTAAGCTATAACTGATTCACTAGGACCATGAACAGATGTACAGCATGGCAGAGACAATGTGTATCTTTTTTTAAACAGTTCTTTTTCTTGGAGATCCTCTTTAGGTCCTTAAGGAGATTGGAGATCAAGAAGCTAACATTGCTGCTCTCAAACAAGCGATCAAAGACAAAGAAGCCCCCATGAAAGTTGCTCAGACAAGGCTGTACAACAGGTCTTTTAGGCCCAACGTAGAGCTCTGCAGAGATGAAGCACAGTTCAGGTAAACACCATTACCCAAGTCCTCCGAGGTGTCCATTCTATTCAGAAGTGTTGTTAGACAGTTTTTGCACTTTTTATTGGCAACACATAGCCTTTAGCTTTTATTACTGGGTTTGATTCTGATATAAGTCAGAAATAATTCAACTGACTGAAATCACTGTGAGGAACATACCGTTTTAACCTAATGTATCAACAAATATAAAATCTATAGACACAACTCTGCCCTTTGCCTCTACGCTTTCTTCTCTGAACAGTGTGGTTTCTTTTTGATTTAGATGATGCAAAAAAAATCTGACAGCATGTGGATCACTTGCAACCCTCTTGCTGTTAGCACAAGTTCCCCACAAGGTGGACTGTATGCTGAATGAATGATGTTTCCAGTGCTGAGAATGTAAATGGGCTGCACATATTCACAGCCTGAGACAAGTCCTCGGTACTGCCATGCATTAGGCTGGTGGCATTTGATTTTCAGTAATAATCCCTTTTAAAACTGGAGGTCAACAAATCCCTTCCAATTAAAGGTCTGAGTGTCACATTTGTCAGTTTTGATCTCGTTATAAGCTTTGTAATTGATTCTCCTCCTTCACATTTTCCTTCCCTTAGGAAAAAGCAGGGAATCAGCTTTTGCAGGCTCACAGTGTCCCTGTAGCGGAGATGCCTGGCGTTCAGAGCCAGCGCGGTTCTCCATGCAGTGAGGAAGAGGTTATAGTTAATCCAAATGCTTTTGTGCCATCTTGGACACACTCATTTCAGGTCCTGATTCCACAAACCATCCGTGTGCAAGCTTTTCAGTATGTACATCGCCTTTAAAGGGATTTAAGGACACATGCACGACTTTTGCTGAATGGGCACATGTTTAACTGCCAGGCTTGCACTGCCTGGAGTTCCTCAGTTTCCCTAGCACACAGGGATCTTATTTTTCCAGGAAATAAAGATGAGCGTTCTCTGCAGGCAGATTGCAGTAAAGCACCTAGCCCGCACTGACTTTCCCTTGAAATGATGTGCTACTTTAAAAATGGTTTGCTGCTTTTTTAAAATGATGTGCTGCTGCTTTTTAAAAGCTTTCAAAGTAAAGACTGGTTTCTGATTTCCGGTGCAAGGATTATCTGTAATACTTCAGGTTTATAGCAGTGATCAGATATCAAAAAACAGGCTTAAAGAAATGCTGATCCAGTCAAACTGGGTGACTTATCTAACAATTTCTGTCCTATAATTCTTAGTACAAGTGCCCTACAGAGTGGGAAAAGTTGAGGATGGATAGTTCCACTGTGCTTAGTGGCAAAAAACCATTCTTGGTACTATCGAAATCATGAGAGACTTCTGTACAGAACCTGTGAAAGTGAATTCTGCTTTTCCCAAGTATGTAGGATCTCTCTGAGGTCCTTTGTTGTTGAGTATTATGATTTTATAGCTGTTGATTGTTCTCGTTACTATTCTCGTTACTATTTATTCTCGTTACTGTTCATACGTCTTTTTGAACACACTGGCTTCTGCTCATTTTTTTTTATTACTTAATGTAATTCTGTTCAGGTTGATCAGCGAAGTTGAAGAACTGACGGCGTCCATTGAATCCCTGAAGAAAAAACTGCTGGAATCTGAACAGTCTCTTACAAACCTGGAAGACACACGAATGAATTTAGAAAAAGAAATAGCTGTGAAAACAAACAGTATTTTTATTGATAGGCAAAAGTGCATGGCTCATCGCATACGCTACCCTGTTGTTCTTAAATTAGCAGGTTACTAGGAGTAATCTCTGGATTAACTATGCAAAGTCCAGAAGAAAAATGTACTCTAGAATCTTTCATATAAAATACATGGATAATACGAGACATGGAAGTACTGTATTTGTTGTTATTTTCCTCTATTTGGGTAAAAATGCTTTAGTACAATATCGTGGTGGGCTTTGCGTCTTGCCTTTAAGAGTTCAGTCCGAGTAGAGATGTTTACAGTGAGTTTAAAACACTGCGTAGAGGTAATTCAAGAATTTTTCTATATCACACATGCATGATTTGCACAGTATGTGATATTTGGGGTTTTCACCCTAATGAGTGAATATGTTGAGAGAATATTTGTTGTGACTAATGAGAATATACAGAGATGTGGATATAACCTTTATAGCTTTCTACCATTTTCAGGCAGCCTGAAATGAGAGCAATAAAACTGCTTGCCTGATAGAAGATCACACAATCAGCAAGGAAACAGGTGATAGACTTTTAAGCTGCTCAAACATTATTAGTTTAAAAAAAAAAGTTTGCACAGGTTAGATGACAGTCTATTGACAAAAACCCTCCCAGTCCATGACACCTGCTTATGTAATCTGAAAATTAGTCTGAGGATTTTTAACCTCCATGTCAATACATTTAGGTTTTTTTCAGAAAAAAATAAAGCCCTGAACAGCTTGTGAACAGCAATCATGACTTTTGACTTAAGCACTTGGATGTTGAATTGAGCTCTTGATCTGTTCCAACTGTTCCCTGGAAGCACGGCATGTGTTTGAACTGTTACCCGCGATGGAGAACGCATCAGATTCATCTACTCCAGGAGAGCGATGAATGTCACAAATGTCATTCATCCATTAGCTCAGTAGGCCACTTGGTTAAATATGTGACATCTCAAAAAAGGCAAAAACATGACATGGAACAGAATCCCATTATGGTTTCCTGTGTTATAGTTTTTTACTTTTAAAAAGCAGCTGGTCAAAGAGACAGGAAAAAACCTCAAAAAGCAGAACACACACACAAAAAAAAAACCAACCCCTAGCCAGTGTACATTTGTGAATAGCCCTGCTGTGCTAACCAGAGAGGCGAGGCCATTAGCCTATCTGTTTTTCTCGCAGACAGCGATTTGTATTATCTGAACACAGGATGTGCGGAGCACTGTTCAGCAATTGCCCTCCTGCTAAAAGCTGCTGCTGTTTCTTGGAAAACCAGCTGCGTCAGTGAGGGCTTTTGACCCATGCCTCTGTTTGACAGGGTTTGTGTTCAAGAGTTTTGTTTTGCTTTTATTTAATAGATTTCCCCTTCATGATTATATTTTTATAGTCCAGATGTTTAATCCTTATTAGAGAGAAATAGCATGATAGCATGTGGATTAAAAAAAAAAAAAAATATGTGGCTCTACTGTGCTTTTCTGTGCACAGAACACAAAACAGTTGCTAAAAATTATTTTTCTAGACTGAAAACGTTCTCCTTCATTCTGCCTTTCTTTAAACATCTTCAACACCTTTCTTCTTGGCAGCATATTCCAGCCTGTTCTTCATGTTCAAATCTTACAGCCTCATCAGTGGATCACACACCTTGGCTCAAGAGTTTTGCATTAGAGAGAGGAAAAGACAAGTGCTGTGCTGAGTACAAACAACCTTATGCCCCTTATTGAGTTGGAAATGGAGCTTTCCTTAATTAAAGCCTATCAGTTTAATTTACCTTTGGGAACTAAATTAGTCTGCCCTTGCTTTGGGCCACTTCAGGAAAATCCTGCTCTGGCAAACCCAATACACTGGCAGGAGCGTCATCACTGCCCTATTCACATCACAATAGATAAATACGAGCAAGTTGTAACAGTGAGAATCAGAGGAAATAGCTTCAAGTTTCAGTAATTCATTTTTAAGCTGAGGATTTAGCAGGAAATATTAAAAAAGATGTTTCAGCTGGCTCTCATGTGAGCTAGGGTCACAAATGAGCTACAGCTTCCAACTGTCTTGGGCTCTCCCTGCTAATCTGTATGAAGAGGGTGGATTTTTTTTATTTAATTATGATTTTTTTTGTTTAAAACCCTGGGAGATTTATGGTCATGAAGACAAAGTTTAATTTCTGGAAAATCTGTGAGTTTTTTCAGCTGCTTACAGGTAGAGGAAGGAATTAATGGTGCGATAATTGATAACCTTCATAAGGTCTGGTACAGGGACTTCAGGAAAAAAAAAAACAGGCATGAAGACCCATTACAAACTTATTTGTTGCTTAAGAGCAGATGACATTCTGCAAGAGGAGCAAGGAAGGTTAGAGAGAAATGGGAGATAATATCTGTGTAGTATTTTTATCATGAATAATTGATTTTCTCTAAGACTGACGCTTAGACTGAAGCTTAGAGAATCTGTCTCATCATTTCAGCCTTGGACTGTGTCACACACGAAAAAAATTAATTCTAAAGTGTCAGACACCAGCACTGAGATGCATAGGTGAGATTTTTCAGAAGACTCTGCTTTGGGACCCCGACACATGGCAAAAACAACACCTGCTTAAAATATGGATCTTTAAATTGATCGACATGCTAAATAGCCACACGGACATCCGGTAACACCAGCTGTGCCTTAGAGAAGAGAAGTGAACAGGGGGAAGTTTTTTTCTATTGTTCTTCAAGATTCTGTCTGAGGTACGTTGCAGTGTAATTACAAAATAACCTGCAGAGATGTAGAAATTATTTTAAAATGTTTTCCTGAGCAATTTTTCCAAGTAATTTCTGGGTAGTGTCTTAGTTCTGCTGGCCCCTCTAAGTAAATTGCATCCCAACATCAGTCTCAGCAGTAATAAAAGTCATGATAACAATTTTATGGCCATATACAGTGCTCATTAGTGGTCTGGTTTGTTCCTGGGATGGATCTGATAGCTTGGTCGCACACTGGGTCCGTGGCAGGCTGAGAACAGGAGCAATGAAGCAGATCCTCAAATTCCTCACATAAGGGTTGTTTGCAGGACTGCTGCAAGGTTTCCATATGTTAGATCCCTTTTTCCCCATCCAAAGTGGCAGGATGGTCTTCATGGCATTGAGAAATCAGTCCCAGCTGGATGGGAATGAGGAGAACTGGCCAAACAGTGGAAGGTCAGTGCGATGAATATGTCCATGAACAGCCAACCTGAGCTGGGCTTGCCATTAGAATCATAGAATAGAATCACAGAATCATTAAGGTTAGAAAAGACCTCAAGGATCATCAAGTTCAACCCAACCGTCAACCCAACCCCACCCAACCCACTAACCCATGTCCCTAAGTGCCACATCGACACGTTTCTTGCAGCCCTCCAGGGATGGTGACTCCACCACTTCCCTGGGCAGCCTGTTCCAATGCCTGATAATAACAGCTCTGGCTATTATTGAGTAACTAAGAAGTACTTGGTGAACATGTTCGTCTCAAAAGTTTCTTCAAGTTTGTTTGGAAAACAGCCATCCGCTATTTGTCATTTGTCCTTCTTCTGTTCAGAGTTTACCTTACCTGAACAGATATAAAATATTCCACGTGCTCAGGTTCCCAAGCAGACTCTGACCAATCCGCACTATGAGCAAACTGTACTTTGATCTGTCATTGTTCAAGCCATTAGACCAACGCTTAAGCCCACGATTAAGCAGAGGTATTATGAAAGCCTGCAGGGAAGGTTGCCTTCAACCCACAGCCTTGGAGTACCTGCTCCCTCCAAGCTCCTTTGTTACTAGAAGCTCTGTGCTCTCCCTTCTCTGGGAACATGCTCATCACCGAACGGATGAGAACTCATTTTTCTCATCAAAAGTTTTTGCATCAAGTTCCTTCAAAGAAAGTTTGCTTGAAGAACGGCTTCAGTGGGACTCCTGCATTTAGTCCGCTCAGGGAACATCTCGACTCGTAACGTCTCCATCCAGACCGAAGCACTCACGATGCACGGGAATGAGAGCTCCTCCTCTGCGACGCTGCCTGCCTTTAGTTCCCACTAGTGCCTGGTGTCTCAGGAGGGGGGACGGGCCCCTCAGGATCACATCCTGGCCACATTCCTCTCTGAATGGGGAACACCAGTCTGGTTTTATCATTCTGTGGGTGATGGATGCAGTTGTTTCTATGACAACCCCACTACCGCATCCTTCCTTCAAAAAATCGTGTGTCGAGGGGGGTATTCTGGTTACTGCTGCTGGTGACATGGGCCAGGCACATGCGCTCTACTCCTGCAAGTCCCTCTTGAGAAGAAAAAATAAAGGAGGGTGGGAAGAGTAAGCAAGGTGAGCATTTAGGAAGACTAGACAGCAAGAAAATTCTGTTTGAAGGAACATTTTGAGACACCTGGCTCCTAAGTCAATATTTCAGCCCCATGGTTTTTGATAGCAACTAGGAAAATTCTACTTTTGCATCACGTGTAGTACTGTTGTGTTGTGAGGAAAATCAGCTGCTGCAGTAACACCCTCTCCTGCAGAGATGGGTTTTAACTCAAACACGTAAACGGTCACAGCTCCAAAGCGGGGTTCTGGAAGCGTGCCTCAGTTTACCTGATGCTAGGAGACACTTTGTGTTGGACACAGTGGCAGGAGCTGGGCTGCTGGCATGGAACCTGTTGCTTGGAAATGCAGAAGCGTGGTAATCTGCTGGGGGATGATTCCTCTTCGCTCCCTCCTTTTGCTTCTTTTACCTTAAGCCTTGAAATTCAGTCCTATCACCCATGCCATGTCTCTACTTGAGATGCTCCTTCATATATGGAGAGAAACTTTATCTTTTCTCTTTAAATGCTTTTTATTATCTATTTGGAGAATGAAAAAAATAAGCCAGACTGTAATTCAGTTCTCCATGGGAGAACATCTCTGCTCCTCTCAAATGCTGCACCAAGATTTGCTTCAAGAGTTCCTGCGGGTTCAGCAAACCCAGCCCCTCAGGAAGGAAAACAGCAGCAGGGAAGGATGGAAGCTTCAGGGAAAGGACCACGGGGGGGGGAAGAAAAAAAGTTTTATTTTTAAAAGAAATAGGAAGATTAAGTATTTTATTGCTGATTTGTAGAGGTTTTATATAAACATAATGGCAGGGAAGAAAAATGGAATGACCTTTTCACACAGTCATGCACAGTTAATCAAGAAGACTGAAAAGTCCATCCCAGGGTAATTTGGGAGATTTGAAACAAAACCTTCCAGAAAGGAAATAACTCTGAAGATGGGGACAATTTTTACTTATTTCTTTAAAATAGTGGTTGTTTCATCCTTTAAAAATTCGTAATGCTGCCAGTGACCTTCCATGCATTACTTCAAACCAAAGCAGCACCAACCCATCTGAGATACATCCAGAAAACACCCTGTTTCTGCTGCTCCAAGCTCAGGTTTAAGAGGAAACTGCAAAATAGCAAAGGCCAAAACACAGCTAGCCTGGAAGGGAATGATATTTGCTGCTGGGAAAAAGATAACCACAATTTTGCTCATTATTATGAAATATTCCCAGTTCCTGCTAATTCCTCCGGGCACTGCTGGGAGCTATTTCTGGTGGACAGCCAAAGGTCTGCAGTGACCAGCTCTGATTCAGACTTGAGGGATGGAGAAGCCAGAGCTGTGGGAATCCATCCCCTTCCCAGCTCAGCCTCATGCCAGCAGCACAAAGTGGAGCAAGCCCAGGACTTCTGAGCATCCCCCAGGCAGAAAACTGGGCTTTGCAGCCTGAAATCGGTGCTAATGCCTCTGTCCTTCCCAGCATGGGGGAGCTTTCTTCTCCACGAGCTTTAATGACTTTTTCACCCTCATCTTTTCAATATTTCACACTTTTTTCCCACCATCCTGTGTCCTAGGAAGCACAGAGAGCCAGGAGATGGGCCACCAGACTCCAGGAGGTGGGCCACCAGGCTCCAGGAGATGGGCCACCAGGCTCCAGGAGATGTCGATGAGCCATCAGCTGCTGTTCCCCAGCTCTCCCTCCTGCTCCCTGCGTTGGGATCCCATAGGCATGACATGCACAAGCACATTTTACTAGCTCAGTCCCAGTATATGAATGATGACATGGGCTCTGCTGGCATTTGGTGAAGCCACATCATTTCCCCATGGACGTTCCCAGCTGAGAACATTATCATCAGCCCAGTAATTGCAGGACAAGAGGGTACAGGACGCAGGCTCTTCTGAGCCAAGATTCGGGGCATTTTATGACTCCAGCTTTTCCCAAAGATAAATTCAACTCTGTAAAACAGAGGGAGGGCTCGTAAAGCCTTGTAACTGCCATCCAGACGAATAAGCCCCAGGCTGCAATCGTGAAGGAGCTCTTAGGTCTCTGTATACATCTTTTCAGAGCTGTAAACAAAACACGTTGGACCAGCAAAGCAAACTCACCCTGCGAGTCGCACGTGGTTTGGGTTTCACTGCCAAAGGACAGGCAGGAGGTGGAGAGCAGCCCAGAGGTGTAAAATCGTCACCCTAAAGCATTTCTGGATCAAAGTCAGGCCATCTCCAGGGGGCTGAAAGGCATCAACGCACGTGTTGGAAAGTCCGGATCCACCAGTTGCTGTTGGGGAGAGGACAGACTGGAGGAGTGGGTGAAGGAACATGTACTTTGGGTTTATTCTGGAGTGAGGAGGTGGGGAACAGCCACCATGCCCCCTGGGCACCCCAAGGACTCTGGGCAGGACTCTGGGCAGGACTCATCCTTCCCAGGTGGGACATCTGCAGACACTCCCCAGCCACTGGACCTGGGAGATGCAGAATTTGCCTCTGGGATGGCAGGAGGCAAAATGGGGCTGCGAGGAGCCAGGATCACTGCCTCCTGCTCTCTCTCACAACCTTCCTTTCAAACCGCTCGGTTGCCCCTCACACACCAGCTGGAAGCTTGCCTAGACGCTGAGCTTTCTCCTCCAGTGAGGTTACTGAGCTTCCCATCTTTCTTTTTGAGTTTTCAGGACATTTGGAAGAAGTTTCCTCCAAGGCAGAGGCTTTCCTTCAGGAGGGACTGTGGCCGCTCCTGCCCATCCGTGCTGCCAGGACGAAGGGCTTAGCAGCATCCTAGGGAAAAAGATGCGGTCCCTGGAAATTGTGGGGCTGTAATCAGCTCTTACGTAGCTGGAGCTCCACGTGGAGCTCTTCTGGCTGTGTAGACATTTTCCAAAACCCGTGAGGAGTCACAGAGGAAGGAGCACAATCAAGCTCCGAGCCAGCAGGACTCTTGCAGAGCTCAGCATCAGCTGCGTGTTGTGGCAACACAGCGTCTAGACCGTGAATTAACCACCCAAGTTTTTCACTTCATGTCTGTTTAGGAGAGAAAATGGGAAGGGGGACAACAGGATGGGTTTTTGGCTTTTTTTTCCCAAAATATCACACAGCTCGTTTGAACTGCGCTCACAGACTGAGCAAAAAAATGGGGTTTGTCCCAGACACGGAATGGCAGAAAAAAAGTGACAAAAGCACTCAGATTGAATGTAGGAGCTTTTCTTTATTTGGAAATGTTTGCAGTTCCTCCTCCCCTAACCAGCTCCTTTCGAGAACCTATTAACTGGGTGAATCATTACTGGCGGGAATGAAATCAGCCAGGACTGAGTCAAGGCAGCCCAGGGGAGGTGGGATGCTGAGAGCAAAAGGGAGAGGTGACACATTTAATCTGAAGCTGCTCTTCCCAGAGGAGAAGGCTGGTCAGAAACATCGGTTATGCAGGGATAGGGAGGGATCTGTTCATTCGGGGACCATTTCTTCTGCTGCAGCACGAGCCCACCAAAGCAGCTGTGCTCAAAGTGCTTTTTTCACCCACTTAGAAGTGATGGGTGTCCTTGGTCCCCAGAGGAGCACACCTGGTGGCAGTGGAGGACTGGGCACCAGTCCCTGAGGTGCCCTATGTGCCAGTGGCCTGGGGACAGCCCATCCCGGGTGCTGGCACGGGGGGTCCTGGCTATGGGTGATGCTCCGAGCTGCCTGTTGCAGTTTTTGGCGTGCAGAGGTGGAAGCATCCCCTGCGCTGACAACTGCGGAGCAGGATTAGACACGGAATAAATTGAAATCCAGCAAAGTCCTTGGCTGCATTTCCATTTCATACACTTATCCCCTAATGATGGAGTGCCTTGTTCAGATGTGGGCTCATGATTAAGGGTTGCCTTCAGGCCTTGTAAATAGAAGATCATTTTGATGATTGCCGCAGCGTATGAGCTCTTCATAGGAGAGGCTTTTAAAATCCAAACGGGTTCAAGCATGCAAGAGATTAATGTGGGGCTGCATGCATCTATCTCAGTCTGCAAAGTCCAATTTATTTTTGCGAAGGCCAGTTTGGTTGTAAAACTGCTCTGTGCTTTCTGTGAAAGTCTGGGAGACTTTCTTCACCCCTGCACAGTGGCTGCTTGTCTGGAAACCTGGCCGTAGGTTCCCTTTAAAAGCCAACCAAAGCCTGTTGCCAAAAAGCAGAGAGCTGGCAGGTCTGCTGCAGTGCCCTACATGACCATCAAACACAGCAAAAAGCTTTTTTCCACTTTCAGCAGAGGATTCCTTGTTCGCAGGACAGCATCCTCACGCCGTTTCTGGCAGGGGAACGGTGCTGGGTTCCAGCGCAGTCTGCAGAGCTGCGGAGGCTTCGCAGCACAAGATGGACAAAGGCACCGAGGCTGAGGATATGCTCAGAGCAACTCCAGAGCTGCCCCTTTTTTTCAGGAATGACAATTTTGCCTTCCGTGGGCCATCGCTGCCGAGCGGCTCAGTGACAGCTCGGCTCAGGAACGTGCTGACGGCAGCATGCGAGGGAGCGAGAAATCTCCCTCATCACTCACATCACATACAGGGCTTGTCCTCCCTGGAGACCAGCCTCATTGAATCCTCCTGGCCAAAAAAAAGTGGAAAGCTTCATCTCAAAACAAGTGAGCAGCTGTAAAAAGTTGTGTTTAAGTCTCCACCAGCTTCCAAAGAAGAGGAGAGCTGAGCTTTGCTGTGCTGCCCAGCTTGGGCTGAGGGATGGCAAAGCTGAGCAAGCCAGCTCTGAGCTTTAATTAATTGCAGATTATTGCTTCCTGCCTCATGGGACTCATGAGTCGAAAACAGGAGCTTCCCCAGGGTCTCTTCTCCCTACCCTGTGCTGGGAGGGATCAAACCTCACCCCCCTCCCGCACCCCTTATTCTGTCCCTCTCCTGGCTGTGACAACACTCTTTGGTCACAGGAGTTGTTACATGCTCAGTTTTCTTTGCAGGCAAGAATGGCGTTTACAGGGTCTCTGTGCCTCTGGAGCTGATGATGCAAAGCTGTATCCAGCTGTCTCCAATAAAGTAAAGAATTAAAGGCAGGTGAACCTGATGCTTTTCCCGGCTGAAGCCTGTGGCAGAGCAGGCACCCAGTAAATGCAGCTCAGACTGTCTCTGCCAATGCCATATCCCGATCTCCTGTGTGCGTTGTCCCGGTCCCTCCCCAGGCACCCCCCAAACCTCTCCCACCTGCGTCAGCATCATCTTGGAGCCTGGATCCCTCTCATGTAAGTCTGTCTTGTAATGATTCCCCTGGAAGGTAAAAACCCCTGCAGAAACCCACAGGCACTGAGAAAGCAGGGAGGTATGGCAGGAACATTATATTTCCCAGGACTGTTGTTATTTATAAAGAAGTGGCCGGACTGGATGGTCTGATGTGCCCAGCCCGCGATGCCTGGGGCACATCTGTGAAGGCGGAGGGGGTGAGGATTTTCTATAGGGGTGGTCACAACAGGACACTTATTTACAGCCGTATGTGCCAGCATGTCGGTAATCATAGCTATTCATTACCATTAATATAAATGCTTTAAATCCGTGTCCCACAGTCATATTTTGGGTGCAAAGAGGGGACCAGTGCTGGGGATACGCAGCCACACCCAGGGACCACCCTGCAGACACCAGCCTCACTCCTGCTGTAAGCAGCGAAGTCTGGAAGCATCATCTCTAATTTTGGCTTTTCCTTGGGACAACACCTGGCTAAATGCTTCTAAAATCATTTATCATTCCTAATTACCCTCTTAATTGCTTGGTGCGAGTTTTTTCCAGAGCTTAGTTCACACCTTGCTCCAACCTTGAACCAGGCTGGGGGTGAGCCCAGCTGAGCCACCGCCTGGGTTTGTCACCGATGTCACCTCCTCCTGCTACCCTAACGCTTCCCTGTGGCTGTCCTTTGGTGCTGAAGACAGGGAAACGTTTCAAGGCATGCAAGAGAGCATCCTCCAAGCACACGAGCCTCTGTGATTACACACAGCCTCCTAATTCCCAGCGTGTGTCACCGCACAAGATGCGTGTGTGTGCTGAGAGGTAAATATATTCCATAGCTTTTCCCCTAAACCAACATTGAAATTAAAAGAATTAAGCCTCCCACCACTACACAGCCTATGTTTAAATGCTTTGCATCTGCTCCCAAATTCCAGCTGACAGTTTAATCAAAGCTCTTACAAATACATTTTCCGCTGCTCGCTGCCAGAGCCGATTGCTATCGTGTTCTCCTCGGCGCACACTGTGATGAACTCAGAGTTTTGGGGGAAACATCCGCTTTCAGCCCTGTTTCCAGCCCTCTGATGATCAGTCTGGTGCAGATCTCCTTGTGCCAATAAGGGAAACAGGAATAACGACGGGAGGGCTCTGGTGTGGAGTTATGTGACAGAGCAAAGAGAGCACTCACGCCAGTGTTCCCATTGGGGTGTCCCTTTGGAACAATGTGATGCTGATGGTAAGAATGGCTTCTTTTTTAATTTTTTTTTTCCTGATATGTGTGAAAAATCAGACAGAGATGCCAGAAGGAACCTCTCTTGAATATTGTTATCATTGCCGTAGAATTGTAACTGCATCCTGAAGGTCGGGTACAAGAAAAGGATGTTTTACAGCAAAGAAATGGGCTGGAGACCAGGGACTGAGTCCAGGCTGCAATTATTTCACTTGACCTTGTCTGACCAGCTGCTGAGAGGATCTTCCAGCTACGGAGGAGGGAATAACCTGAGGACGAACCTAAAAAATCAAGGAGAAACCTGAAAACACCTCTACTGGGTTCAAATCCTGCAGGGAACGTGCAGCCTTCCTACTCACAGTC
Source organism: Pterocles gutturalis (assembly GCF_000699245.1). Classification (NCBI taxonomy): domain Eukaryota; kingdom Metazoa; phylum Chordata; class Aves; order Pterocliformes; family Pteroclidae; genus Pterocles; species Pterocles gutturalis. The sequence goes on along the minus strand of NW_010102994.1, from coordinate 64,366 downwards.
CTTTGTGCCCGCCTTCACCTCTTGGACCTTCTCTGGGCGTGTGGCCCCAAGTCAACCTGGAGCTGCTATTGCATTGGCTTCAGCCTCCGGCCGCAGAAATCCCACCCGGAGGGATGCTCTGGCGTAAACTCTTTGCAAATATTTTTTAAACAAATGGTTAACCGCTGCCACTGTGCCAGACCCTGCCCTGGCCATCCAGGATGGGGCATCCCACGGACCATCACCTTGATGCTTCCTGTCCTTTGCCAACAAGTGGGAAAACGTCATTTGCACTCTAAAAAAGCCATCAGTGCCTAGTAGGTATGAGACCTTAGTCATGATGCTGGAGGAAGATCTATTGAGGTGTTGGAGGATAAAATCTTTTTCTTCTGCCGCATGTTGTATTTAGTAGATCACGGCGCTCGGTGCACTGAAAGGAGATGAATGAAAAGGGAAGATCAGCCCAAACCCATCCTTCCCCTTCCACAGAAAGCAGAGAGTCACGGCGCTGCTTCCATTGACATTCATGTCAGCTGGTGCTTTTAATTATTCTCTTCTGACATTTCAATTATATGTTTTATGTAGATAAATGTCAGCTTTGGGATTGTCCAGAATAGGAGTTTTGTAGAGACTGTCTTCAAATCCTCATTATTTACTGGCACTGACTTACCAGCTATCTCTCCATCTCTGTCGGGTTGAGTTTTGCTGTAGGAGGAGGAGGCTTCCGAGTGCTCACAGCCATCTTTTCTTTCAGGTTCAAACCACTCCATTTGGCAGGAAAAAAAGTATTTATTTAAATCAAAATCACTGCTAATGCTTTTCATAGACTGACATGGTAAGTGCAAAAAGCTAAAAATCATCTTGCAAATGAAAGTGGGTTTTAGATAAATGGATTTTTTTTTTTTTTTTTGTTTTTGGCAAATGGGTTAAAAGGAAACCAAGAAAGATGGAGCTGGATTTTTGCTCTAATACCAAATAATTCCTGTGGCTCTGGGAAGTTGAAGCAGCATTGCTCTAAAATGGACACAACGCTTTCCAAAGTGTTTTACCCCATGTCATTACCCTGAAGCCTAAAGGCTGACTCAAATGATTGATTCAGCTGCTATTTATCATGCTGATGAATGCTTCAGCTCCACTTAAACACTAAATAAAAGCTTTCCTAAATCAGGGAGAGCAGCAGCTCCCTCAAGGCACTTGGTCCTTTGTCAGTGGCAGAGACATGGCCTTTTCCCTGTCACTTTGCCTTCCCATCAACACCTTCCAGCACATGGGTACCACAGGACACTGCTCTGTATTTGTGATCTCTGGAGGAAGATTTTTGAGCATATTTCTGAGATTTGAGGCCACCTGGGTCTGCTCTGGGACCTTTGGGCACCGTCAGCCCCAGCTGACCCTTCTGTGCACGCAAGAGCTAAACAAAAAAAATCACAAAAAATCTCTTATTCCCACTCCTGCGCTGAGATTGACCTAAAAATACTCCCCTTGGAGCAAGAATGCCGTTGCATGAGCCTGGCTGTTGGCTTACAGCAGCCGGCACTTGCCACCAGCCCCAGGAGAACCTCTCCCACTCCCGGCACACCGGACCGAGCCCGGCTTTGCTTCTCCAAGCTTGGCAGCCGGCAAAGCTGGGCTTTGGTGGAGGGCTGGAGCTCTGCAGGGACCTGCAGCAGCAGAGAGAGCCCAGCTTGACCAACACACCCATTTCTGAGTTACTAAAGGCATTCAAAGCCTTTCCTGCTGCTTTCTGACCCGCTGCTCCAGAGGCAGCTGGAGATGTGCCGAAACCAGTTATTACCTATTCTGTTTAAAGCCAGAATTGTCTCCTCAGCATCTTCCTTTCAACTCCGCTCATCTTTTATTACCAGGATCAGAGGCATCTCTCCACCTTCTGCCTCTCCAGCTTTTCCTGCAGGGCCAGGTCCGGCGTGGGGGGAGGCACCCTATGTGCTCAGCCCCACATGAACCACCAAGGAGGCTCTTTGCTCCATTCACCCTCAAAGAAATCTCTCCCGAAGCCTCCCTGGGGCAAAACATCTCTTGTAAAGCATAAAATTCACAACCTGCACTGTGCACAGTCAGAGCCTGGTGATGTCTTGGTCCCCTGGTCCACCCCCAGGGGATGCAGGGATGCCACCACCAGCCCATCCCCAGCTGCCCAAAATTGCTCCTGCAGCAGCTTTCCTTAAATCCAGTCCCCATGGTGCCTTCACAGCAATGGTGCAGGGCTGGGCGATGCTGGATGGTTTTTGGGGAAGGAGAGGTTTGCATTCAGGTCTGATCGGTGCCGTATTTAGCAACCACTGTGGTTGGGAAGAGAGAAACCAGCGCCCATCAACGTGTTGAAAGAGCTCCAGTTTTGTACTTTAATCTCTGAATCACTGTAGCGAAATCCACTCAACTCATCTGCAGAGTTCAGGGAAAGAAAAAAAAATTGATGAAGGGTAAAGAAAAGCCCATGAGCTGTTTTCATGCAGGAAAAGGAATATGATCTGTCAAAAAGATTATTTTTTACAAATTGTTTGTCTGGTTATGATGCTGAACAAGAGTTACATTTTTCTCCTTGACAGCTCATCGCAAACCGAGCGCTGAGCCGAGGAGCACTTAAGAGAAATGGAGCAACTGAGCTCCCGCTGTCCAGGTTTATCCACTCTTGTTGCTGACAGTCCTGGTGGATGGAGAGGAATTAAATTAAAGAAAAACCAAACAAACCCAAGAACTGCAACGACTTGAAGGTCCAGCTATGTTTTTCCCTCCTGTGCACATTTTACACTTAAGAGCAAATTCACAGCTTGGAAGGACTCCAGGACACGTGCACTTTTTTCGACAAGGATTTTACAAAGTTATGGGTAGGACAGGGAAAACATCGCACCAGAATTTGCTCCATCTCTCTCCCCTGGTCACAATCAGCAGAGTGTTGTCAGTTCTATCCCTGCCTCCAGCCATCAGCACATGAAAGGTGATGGGAGCGGGAAATTGCTGCCTTTAGTTAATAACAAGTAAAGGAAGATTGAAAAATGGGCTGAGGAAAAAAAAAAACCAAGAAAAACAACACATCGAAACACATTTGTCATCTTCTGCTGATATGTGAATTATTTTTTTTT
>NW_010102994.1:61003-61227 GCF_000699245.1 Pterocles gutturalis | reverse complement strand
CACAAGTCAAGCAAAACATATCGTGTGAGCTGCTCTGAAGCGGCTTGGTTTGTTCACTGATCTTGACCCTTTTTGATCCCTCCTACTTAAAAAATAATAGCCGGTAACTTTCGAGATGGAAATATTTCCTCTGGAAAAAGCCAGGATGAAATGTCCTGACTTCTTTCAGTTTTTCTCCGCAATCGCTCACTCACAGATAACTCTGGCTGCCGGGGGAACTGCAG
>NW_010102994.1:12257-60867 GCF_000699245.1 Pterocles gutturalis | reverse complement strand
AGAGCATCGGAGGATGCATCAGGTTGTTTTCTCTCCAGCGTTTCTGTGTCCAGCAGCAGCCCTGGCATGGATCAAACCATATCCGCTGCTGGACCTTGATGGGAATTGGTTCGAGCACATCCTCCAGCGCAGGATTGGGCCCTCAGGGCTTGGGCTTGGCCTTTCAGAGGCATTTATCAGCAATGAAGTTATCACGGGTGGAGATGTGAGCAAGAAGCCAGCTCCCCCCCACGCTGACCTCCGATCCCAGTTTAGTGCCCAGGACCAGCAGCGGCTGAAGGGCTCTGCCCCCCTCCCCGCAGCCCACCTCCCCAACTGGAGATGAGATCTGGCTCCGAGTACTCAAAAATAATGATTGATGTAAATGTGGTGCTTTTGTTTAAAAAAAAGGGGGAAAAAAAAGTCAGCTTGCAAACATTGCTGAATGGCATAATGGTGTGTCATTCGCCAGAGTTTCCAACACAGTGTTACAGTGCCTATCTTAATTGTGATAAATTACTTCGAAATGAGTGGGTGTCAAATGAATTGATGGAAACAGCGCAGCATTACCAGTTTCAAAATCTCTTTTAATCATGGATGCTTTTTTCTGAAGTTTTGGTTTTTATGAGTCTTCTATCTACAAATTCCTGCCCCCCCCCAGAGCATCTTTCCTCTTCCATTCCCGTTCTCACACCAGCAGCTGCTGAGCACAGGGTTTCTCCGAGGACTTTTCTTAGGAGCACTCCCCCCTCCGGCATCAATCCCTGGAGCCCCATGGCTGGAGAGCACGAGCTAGGCAGAGCACCCAGAGGCTCCTGTGCGGGGACATAACATGGTCATTGCCTAAAACACCCCCTGAGGTCCCCCCAGCTGGGAAGCCACCTGCAACCCCATTTCTCATCCTGCAGAAATGAGCTTTTCTCTGTTCTGCCCTTTCCCCAGGCAGTTCAAGGAAGGTGAGCCTAAAATTAGCTGCAGATCCTCACTCCATGCCGAGGAGCTGGGCACCCGCTGTGGCAGCAGCAGGCGATGTGGCGAGGGGTGATTTGTCATTGCGCCTGTTCTCCGTAACAGGAGGGACCCGTTTTCCCCGCCAGCGCCGTGCTGGAGGATGGGCAGTTGGAGGTTCTGATCTGTGTGCTGCTGGAAGGGAAAAACCCGCGGAGAACTCTGGAGCTGGCGGGTCTGCTGGAGTAAGGATTGCAAACCCCTCTTTTTAAGGATTCTTGTGCCTTTTTAGTGATTTTGGTTGAAGATCATTCCCTCTGTCACTAAAACCTGAGCTTCTCTTGCCGTTTTGTGGCATTTGGAGCTGAAACAGCACACATCACCAGCCGAGGCATCAAAGCAATGACACGTCTGTTATCAGCAAACCTCCAGCATCGTGCGGCAGCACAACAAAAGCATTTCCCAGAGGCTCCTTGCCAGCAAAGTCTGTCCAAGTCAGTCATGAGATCTGATGTGCTACGGGCCACCAACTTGGACATCTCGTGCAGGCGACAACGCTGGAGACGGATGGGTCAGATCCTGCCTCACTGAATCCAGCCGTGGGAGCGTCCAGGAGATGTGGTTGAACGGCCGCATCCTTCCTCCCATAAACAGAATAAACAGCCAGATCCAACACACTGCTGGTAATGTTTTAGACTTGGCATTAGGAAGCGTTTCTTTACAGGGAGGGTGATCAAACACTGGAACAGGATCCCTAGAGAGGTGGTCAATGCCCCAAGCCTGTCAGTGTTTCAGAGGCATTTGGAGGACAATGCTCTTAATAATGTGCTGTATCTTTTGGTCAGCCCTGGGAGTGGATGATCGTTGTAGGTCCCTTCCAGCTGAGATATTCCATCCCATCCCATCCCATCCCATTCCATCCCATTCCATTCCCATCCCATCCCATGCTATTCTATTCTAGCCATATCCCAACCCATCCTATCCCATCCCATCCCATCCTATTCTATTCTAGCCATATCCCAGTTTTCACTGCACTAGAGACTTCCCAACTGTGGTTTATTAAATGATTCAGAAGTCAAAGCTCCCACAGGCTTTTGGGCTGTGCTAGTACCTCTTTAGCTCTTTCAAGGGCACGAAAACACAGCCTGTGACAGTGACTGCAGTGACTTTCTCGTTGGGAGGCCCATCCCATCCCATCCTATTCTATTCTAGCCATATCCCAGTTTTCACTGCACTAGAGACTTCCCAACTGTGGTTTATTAAATGATTCAGAAGTCAAAGCTCCCACAGGCTTTTGGGCTGTGCTAGTACCTCTTTAGCTCTTTCAAGGGCACGAAAACACAGCCTGTGACAGTGACTGCAGTGACTTTCTCGTTGGGAGGTTGCTCCCAGCCCCGAGATGCTGCTCAGCCAGCTCCCAGCTGGGGCTGGGCAGCACGCAGCCAGCTCTCGCCATCACGCAACTGCAAAAATCGCAGAGCTGCTGCAGCGGGCACAGCCCAACTGACTTCCCAATGTATGCCCTTCCATTTTCCTAATTAAATTATAAAGTGAAACCTAAAGAGCATATCCCTCACTCTTCTGCCTTGTGGCACACCGTAATGTGCTGACATTTCTGCAAGTCCATCGGCGGCAAGAGGTTAACTCCCCAGCAGAGAAGATGCTCGTAATGAAATATCAATGATGTGAGGGAGCTGGAGCAGTGTCGTGGGGTCGGTGTGTGACCCGAAGGGAGGTGTTCACCCCCTGTGGCTTTTGTCACCAAACCGTTTTCATTCTGTCCCTATCAGAGGTGACAGTTGTTTTCCCAGCTGTCCACCCGGGGAGCTGCGGTGTCAAACCCTCTGATTGAATTAGTGTGGGTAATTTATAGGGAGGTAAAATGGAATGAAAAGTAAAGTAACCAGAAATGAGATTATTTTTCAAGGTACATTTAACTTACCCTGACATTTCAGAGCATGAACCTTTAACAGAAACAAGCAAGGCCCATTTGTCTGAGAGTTTAAATATTTAATTCCCAGGAAGACAGGTACAATTTTTCAGATTATAATAATTATTTTAGACTTGATCAGCAAGAGAGAGAAGCTTTGAGCTGGCATAGTAAAAAAGTCAAACAGGAAAAGTAATGACAAACTGGCCACGTGCTGGAAAAGCCTGCAGATCCTCAGGGGTGAGGAGCTTTGGGATGGAGGTTACGGGACCACGACTCTCCTCCTCGTCCTGCTAATCGCCAGGTTTGCAGCCACAAGCAAATCTTGCCATCTGGTTGTTTTCCCTGTCTGCTTTCCTTTCATTTAGAGCACAAACTGTCCACAGCATAGGCTGCAAGGACAGAAGGGACCTTCCCATGCCTGAGCCCGTCAGCCAGCCTCTGGTTTCCAACTACAGCACAACCTGGCACTTGGGAGGAAAGCGTTTAATGAAGTTGCTTTAATTACCACGGTACTCACTGGCTTAAATCTGAAGTGGGTGCTTGGAGGTTTATCCATCCAGTCCCTGACCCTTTGCTGATGCCGCCCCAGGACTGACCCAGTGGCACCCATGGGTGCTCACCACCACAGGGAGTATGTGCCATGGTGCGGCTGGATCTGCAATTCTGGGGAGTAAATGGCAGGATTTGGAGCAATGACGCTTCACCTTGCAAGAAACGCCCATGTGGTTGATGAAGAGTTGAGAGCATCCTGAGGACCATCCCTGGGGTGACAGCAGCTGTGTCCCCCCAGGGTTGGGATGGAGCCGTGATGCTCCCAGAGAGAACCCTGGGATCTGGCTGCCTGCGGGGGCTGGGGACATTGAAGAGGATCAACAACCTGCCTGCGCCGGCAGATCTGAACCACCAGCACGGTTACAGCCCCTGCAGGCAATAGCAATTATTATCACCTGCTTAAATAAAATCTCTTGCACATACAGAAGAGGACACTTGCAGCAGCAGGAAAGTAATTGCAGCCTGTTTCCTTGACAGGCAGCTAGAATGGACTCTGCAGTGATCTGAATGCATATACAAAATAATCCATTCCATCAGATAAATGATGAGAGCAAAGGCCACCGTGTTTTTCACTTTCTAAAATGTAACTAAAAACCATTTAGTAGGAAGATCATCTTTATGTTTTATTAGTTGCCACCTCTTGATTATTTTACTTCTAATTTCCTTCTCAAATTGTCCATAGAAGTGTTCTTTGATGCACTGAGGGGTTTTATTTTTTGTGAATATTTCCAGGCAGCTGCTGAAAAACAAGTTCACTGAATAGACTGAGCAAAAAGGGTCAGTCTAATATAAAGAACAATAGAGCTGAAAATAAAAAAGAACCAGAAATCCAGGGAAATTTTAGTCTATGTGCAGTAATGAGGGTTTCTAATAACACATCAACTCTTTTCAGGACTGACATTGGTAATTCAGAGAAAAACCCCTCAATTCAACAGAAAGTAGCAAGAGTTTTGTATTTGGAAAGGAAGGATGTAACTGAAATGCAAAAATTTTTGTTGGGAAGCATCAGCAACCCTTCTGAGCATCAGGATCCCAATGGATCAGTCTCATGGTTGAGCTATTATTGATTTTGGGCTCAAACCCCTCAGGTACAGTCACTTTTACTCCCTGGCAGCCGACACAGGAGCACAGTCCCAAGATCCATGGGAAACCCCTGAGAAGTGTCCTCAGCAGGGATCATGATGCAGAAGAGTTTTTTTTCCTGGGGCATAAATTCAGCATCTCCCAGCCCTCCCTGGGACTGGGCATCGTGAGCAGCCGGCTCAGGTACGGGCTGTGCAGGAACCCTGCGAAGAGCCCCGGGGGTCTCAGCATCAGCCCCCTGCAACCAGCTAGAGACTGTAAGGGACCCTGAAAATGAGTTTCTTGGATTTTTCTAGAGGTGGGGACAACTGGTGTCTTTTGGATCCAGGTGAAGCACTGGAAGATGCTCCTGTCACCTCCCAGAATAAGGAGTTCACCCTCATATTTTCCTTTTTCAGATAAAAGGAAAGCCTTTGTCCATTTTGTCCCCTTTTTCCCCACTTTTCAAGGTTTCTGGTCATTTAGCTCGGCAGAAACTACAACAAAAGACCAGGTTTGGAAAAATAATCTTGCTCCAGAAACGTCTTTGGTGAGGTCTGAAGCTCTCAGGTGGCATCTCCACCACCCAGCTCAGCGAAACCCTGTCTTTTGTCAGAGACACACATATGTTTATTGGTACTGCACATCTCCAGCTCCATCACTCCTTGCATCCATTACAACGGCACTGCTCAGCTATTCACATCCAATTTGATTTATAACCCTCTAACGTCAAGGGAAAGATCTGCCTTTGATTTCAGTGATTTTAGGATAAGCTCCTAATTTCACGCTTTGTCCAAGAAGCAGATAAAATGGATTTCAGAAAGGCTTTTTTTCCTTGGAAAATTGATCTTCTTTAAACTCCTTCAAGACACAGAATTATTTCTAAAATGTCCCATAATAGAAATAACTGGTGTACTTGAAATAAATAGATTTTACAGTAATCAAATTCTTCAGCCTGGCTTTTTATCCTGTTTATTGCCCTGCGAACTCCTCCATCATAAGCCGCAGCACTTACAAACACAGAAATAAGTCACTGTCAGCCAGCTCGGAGGAGCTGAAAGATGTGCTGTAATCACACAACTTGGCGTCGCCTGGATATCGCTGTACCTTCCACGCGTTTATCTGATTCAATTACAAGGTGCGCTGTGGAGCTGAAAATACATTCCAAACACATCCGTGCGAGAGTGCCAAAATGCCACAGCTCCTCCTGAAATCCCGATTATCCCAACTGGGATGTGGGTGGTTCCACTGAGGTGGGATGAATCCCAACATCTGCCAAATATTCTTTGCTATTTGAATAGATTTATTTCATTTAAAAAAAAATTCTTTATTGCAAAATTAAGTTTGCCAAAATAGATTGCATGATAGGATTCGGAATCTGTGTCCACAAGTATCCCGTATTTGAAAAATTCCCAAGCGAGAAGATGTGACCGACCTGTCACAGCAGCCAGAATGGCACCAGGGAAAGGAGGCACGTTGGGACATTATTTTTTTCTAACTGAATTCATTTCCATTGTGAAGTAGAAGTAATTTTCTAGGGAAACAAAACTAAAATTAAAATCAATACAGCTTGTCAGCCAAGTTAAACTCAGAAAGTTCATTGTTTCCAGTTCACAAAAAAAAAAAAAAAAAAAAAAGGGATTTTCCATCCTGTCTCGGGTTCAGGGTGCAAAGCCATTGGAAATCCTAAAAGCTCCTTGGGGAAATAGGAAACCTGCTTTCTGTTCTGCTCCACTGGAGATAGATACAAGCTTCACACTGTGATTGGGGTTTATACAGTGAGGATGCCAGCGCAGGGTGAAATGGGCTCTACAGAGCAGGTTTAGCTTTCCCTGGAGGTGTGAACACGGAAACTTTGTCCCTTTCCCGTGCTGTTGGCTCATCACGACCCAGGGTTGTGGCTTTGGTCCATGGTTGATGCAGGAACATCTGCTGCTGCCTCGCCTCTGCTTCCTCTGCCCTCTGCAGTGTAAAGTCCACGTGGTTTTCGTTTCTTCTTCCTGAAATTATCGACAAAAGGGTTTTTTTTCCCCCCACGCTTCATTTTTTGTTTAATTTACTTTTTATTTAATGTATCTATTTTATCGCATTATTCAGGAAACACAAGTAGTGCCATAGGACAGGTATAGTAATGAACAGCTGGAATTCATTCATTGAACAAACACCTTTGTGAACAACCCAGAGATTGGAGCACATTTGCAGAAAAGCTCTATCGAACAGCTACGAACAAACAAACGAGTAAAAATCTAAAACCGCAGCTCGCATCTTAATGATGGAAAGAACAATCGGAGCCCCATCAATAAGCCATTAACTGCAATGACAGGCAATTGGTGGGGCTCAGCGAGTTGTCCCTCTGCGGCTCACATCTCTCTGCAGCTGGGAGGTGGATGTTTTACCTGTACGGAGCCCAACACCGCGGTCACCACCGAGCTCCTTGCATTGCCCAGCACCTGGGAGCCTTTCCCCAAGTGCTGGCATCGCCCTGGAGAGGAGATGAGAAAGTCAACCCACTTCAAAATGTCCTCCTCTGACCCTCCCAGGAGGGAATGCACACATTTCTTATTATTTTGAGATGAAATTATTTCATTCTATGCAGCAATATTTATCCCTGGAAATATTCCAGGCAGGTTGGATGGGGCTCTGAGCAACCTGGGCTAGTGGAAGGTGTCCCTGCCCATGGCAGGGGGGTGGATGACCTTTGAAGGTCCCTTCCATCCCAACCCATTCTGTGATTCTATGAAGTTTGAAATTCACACAAAGCATTGCTTTTACATCACAACATTTCTTTAATTCTTTTCTGCTTCAAAATAAGAAGCAAATAGGGTGGAATTTCCCGCGCCGGGGAATCCGGCTCCTGGCCAAGCCCAGGAGCGTGCAGACAGACACAATGCGATCGTCAGCGGCTCTGACACGCTCATAACAAGAGCTGTATTAATCCCTGAAGATGATTGATTTCAGGAAAAGATTCAAGATATCTGCTGATGTGAATCCACCCATTGTAACAACAATTTTTTTTTTTTTTTCAGTTAATAACATGACCCAAAATGGCACAAGTCTCGACTCAGATCTTGTGTAGCTCAACTGTAATGAAATCCTGTCCTGGCATCCGTAAGAGACTGGCTGCACTAACGAGGTAAGGTTCTGTATTCTCTAGGGCAACAGAGAAATTACATTTAATTACGAGAATGGAGCATCTCTGCTCATTGAATACAGCGCATCGCCGATGAGAATGATTCACTTCGCTCACGACGGCGCTGCATACGGAGCAGAGCAGCCCTGGCCGTTACCGCACAGCGGAGGAGAGAAATGCTCGCTCATCCTAAGGCAGCGGGGCAGGTTACCTGCCTTAGCTGCACATGAAATAGTTTGCAAAGAGATCAGCTTCAGAAGGGATGTGAAAGTGGGCTTAAATCTCTTTCCAGGAAGCCTGAGACAAAAATTCATTAAGATCTGCTTTGTAATAACTTCTGGGGGTTTATCCTTTTACTAGCGGTTTTCTGAGATGCAGTTTAGAAATGTCACTGAGGCTCTTCAGGACATACAGCAGCGAATGATGCTCAATGTGCAACGCCTGGAGGCCACAGGCTCAGTGCTCTAATGGGGCCATCGCTACCAGCAATTCAGAGGAAGGTGGATTTATCCCATCCCCGCCAGGGGACTGTCACCCCGGGCACATCCCATGTCTGCACTCTCCATGATCTGACTTTTTATCCAAGGGAGCCCAGTAATAATTCCTCAGCACCCATTCGTTTGTGTTTTGTGGGGTACACTTCATGTCAGGGGTATTAATGTGCTGAATTGCAGCGTGTCGGTGTTGTGGAAAGGTAAGAAAATGGAACCGACAGCAGCTCTGCTCTCAGTGAGGCAATGAGGCTGCCTTAATTAGAGCTAATTGCAGCTTTCCATCACATTAAATTGTAATGCAGAATGTTTCAGGTTGGTCCATGGGTGAGTTGTGCTGGCTGTCCCCTTCCTTCTCCCCAAAATATTAGATGACATTTGTTTTGCTGCCTCTGCACAATATGCGCCCTTCTCCAGGAATTTGTGCGAGTCGGCTGCACCAGCATAGATCCATCGTCTGCCTCCTAAAAAAGCAGGAGATGAGGTTTAGGGTCCACACTTGTCAGTGGTTTGACCCTGCTGGTAGGTGGGTCTCACAGATCCCACTGCGCAGGACCGCACCCTGTCCCAGGGGACAGCCCCTGGCAGCACCACTCGGGGCTGGGAATCTGGCTCTGTTGGGGTCTGAGTCCCTCAGTCCCCAGTGACCGCTCCGTCCTTGGCATCTCTTTGGGGCTGTTACTCAGCTGAAGGTCTCTGAGATCCCGCCCAGAAGATGAATGCAGAGCTGGAGTGGGGGAAATGCTGCTTTACAGCCTGGATCTTCTGTATATTCATGGTCAATGTCTGCTTTTCACGGAGAATTTGGACTCTTGCTGAAACATTTCAATGCCAAAATCCTTAAAACCTTTCTTTTCCAGCCAGAACCATGGTGCTTTGCCAGGGTTTTTCCTTCTGTGCGGTGCAGAACAGGAAGGATGAATCACTCCCCCTCTTCACCAAAAACTTCTCATGAAGAAGCTCAAGTTACCCCACTCCCAGACACCCCTGGAGACCTCCCACCCCCAGCCCGTTTCCAGCCACTTTTGTCCAACACCCGTCTACCTTCTGGTGGGACCTGCATATGCAAAGCCATAGGAGATGCAAGCGCTGCTATTTATAAGACAGTATCTTTTCCAGGAGTGCAGGCAATGTAATTTAAGACCAGACAAACATCTATCTGTTGGCAATTGCTGTTCATAGCCCAGCAGATCTGCTCTGGTTCGGTCTGTGCTCCACGTTATGCCCCTGGCAGATATTTCCTCCTCTTTGCGTTTCCGTATCAGCGCCGGCTGCCCTGAGACAGGAACCCAGCCTAATGACTCAGGGTCATTAATATCAGTTGTAGACTTTGCTTCCTGGCCACGTAAATGGACAGCTTTATCTTCATCCTATGCATTTGATCCATGGCCAATAGTGAGAAGCCAAAGCAGAGAGATGTGATTTTTAACAAAGAGGTAGGTTCAGCACGGAAGCGTCTCGCCGCAATTGCTCATTTTATCCGTGGTGGTTGTGCAAGAATAGGATTTTAAAATGCACGGGCAGTCCATGGGAGGCTTTTGGCTGCAATAACATCGGTAGTCATTGCCAGCAGCTTTGGTCTTATGTTATTGCCAAGAAGAAAACAAAATCAACCCCTGATTGACACACTGACCCAATAAGTCACTAACCTGAGAGATCCTGAATGGAGATCATTGCCACTCCCAGAAATATTTCACAGGACTGGCTTCCTATCCCTCCACCCCTTGATCCAGAGCCCCCCCATCTCTCCTGTAGCCCCCTTTCAGCACTGGAAGGTGCTGGAAGGTCTCCCCGGAGCCTTCTCTTCTCCAGGCTGCACACCCCCACCTCTCTCAGCCTGTCCTCGGATGGAAGATGCTCCAGCTGGAGCAGCTGCTGTGCCTGGAAGTTACTGTACTAGAGCATCTTTTGAAAGTACAGTGCTGAAATGCATTTGATGAGGGATGGGAGCTGCTCTGGCCAAGCTGGGAGGGCACTGGGAATGCCGCTGTCATGGAGCTGATGCATTGCCTGTCTTCCCTGCAAAGGTGTCTCCATCAGACCTGTTAGAGAGCGACAGCAGTGGCAGCTGGCCCTTGAACCACTGCGGCTCCACTGGCAGCCTCCGAGCTGCGGTGGGGAGCTCCAGGGACATCCTGAGATTTATGCCCAGGTCTGCTGCTGCCGTACTGTGAAGACGGAGAGAAACCATTTAACCTTTCTGTGCTTTCACTCTCCCGTCATAAAACGATTACCCTTCTACTGATGCCGTAGGAGTGGTCTCAGGTGTCATGATGTGGCCAAGAAAAAGTGCGCGTGGATGCTAAAAATACTCATGGTATATGTCAATGTCAAGCGTTCCTGCAGATCAATGTTACATGCTGCCCTTCCTCCTCTTTTTCTCCAGATACAAGAAGAAAAATGATGCTTTTGGCCACTGCTAGCTATGGGTACAGGGTGCCACGCTGAGATCCTCCATCTGGCAGCTGGCACGCAGAAATGGTTCCTGGTGCTGGGTCCACCCGAGCAGACTGCTCCAGCTGAATGGCCAGAGACCTCTGCCAGCCAGGTCCTACACTATTGACCATGTTGCATCTGCTTAAAAATGAGACACAAATCAATATGAAATAAAAATGGTCTCCAAAGTTACACCAGACCAGCTGAAATCATCGCTTTCTGCTGCCACGGGCAGGTGGGTTCCTGTCCGATGCGTTCACGGCTGGATGAATGACATGGCCATGGAGCTGTAGGAGTTGTCTGTGTGAGTGCTCCCACCTTGGCAGGTAAGAAAGACTGAAAGCATGAAGGTAAATGCCAGGGAGAGAGATTCACGTCTGTGGACTTTGCTCTGCATTCGATGTGAGCCAGGAGCATGCACATCTCACGGTCCTGTACCCGAGCACGGCTTGTGCAGGGACATCTCACACTCTGCCCAGGCTGACCTGAGCTTTCTGTGCCCATCTCTGCCCCTGACTTGCCTGAAGATTATTCTTTCTCTGTTTCCTTCAATTACAAGTTCTTAAAAGCAAAGATTTTCTTCTTGGGGTTTGTGTAACATGAGTGCATCAGAAGTTTTGGCATTGAATCTGTTTATAAAGCACATGCTCTAATTTTTCTTTATTTATCAAACCGCCTCATCTCTGATTCCCTCACACAGATGAGTAATTTTTACTCACACTTTTGAATCACAGGTCCTTGCTCTTGGAAAACTCTCAGGCTGGGTATTCTTTAAAAATTCATTGCAAAAATAAAACAGCCTCAATTTAAGCAATGAAGAATAATTCCCAGAGGAACTCAGGGGGCAGATTTAGTTTATCGATATCTCAGCCAACTCTTCCACATTGCTTCTGCAACTGCCACCAGGGAATCAAAATCCACCGATAGCTTCAGCCCTGCCTGCCACGGCGCAGGAAATAAGTGTGAAGCCTGAGCAGCGATACCAAGGAGTGTTTAGTAGGAGATTAACAGAGGAGCTGAGAGCCATCCGAGAGCAGAAACGCCACCAGAGCCCAGCCTGAGCTGCCCCGGGCTCCAGGAGGGGATGGAGAGGTGGGCTGCGGTGCAAACCCCCCCGGGCACAGGCAGCCTGAGCTCCTTTGTGCCAGGGAAAGGTCTGCACGGACAACGCGAAATGTCAGGGTATTGATCGGGCTGGGGTGATGGACACATGTCAATGTGCTGCCAGAATCAGGGGGGTTGAGCAAGGCAACGCGTCCTCAGCCAACAGGCTTGTCTGGAGCCATCCCCGGCATTGATCTCCCCGCTGAAAAATTATTGCGATCTGTCTTCAGCTTCCTTTTCCAGCAGAAAAGTCGTAGGCGAAAGGTGGGTTCCAGACTGACGTTTGGGAGAGACTCTATCAGGGAATATAGCAATAGGGCGAGGGGTAACGGCTTAAAGCTGCAAGAGGGGAGATTGAGATGAGATATTGGGAAGAAATGTTTTCCTGTGCGGGGGGTGAGGCAGTGGCCCAGGGTGCCCAGAGAAGCTGTGGATGCCCCATCCCTGGAGGGGTTCAAGGCCAGGCTGGATGAGGCTTTGGGCAACCTGGGCTGGTGGGAGGGGTCCCTGCCCATGGCAGGGGGTGGGACTAGATGACCCCTAAGGTCCTTTCCAACCCAAACCATCCTGTGATTCTATGATTTTTATGAGGTTCAGACCTAGAACACGCTGAAAGGGTTCCTGGGGATGTAGATGTGGGGACATCTGCCCACAGGGAGAGACAAGACCTGCACTGCAGTGGCAAGGGGGAGCGTGGTGTCACCACCACGGGATTCAATCAGCAAATACCATTTCAAAGCCCCAAACTAGAGATATTATTAAAAAAAAAATCTGGGAAGAAAACCACCCTCCATCATTTTTACTCTGTTGTCCACAACTTGTCTCACTCTCAGGAGTTTTAACTTTTTAAAGATTATTCTGAGAACATGCATGCATCACTCTGTGGAAAATAGCAATTATTATGTGCTACGGGGTTCTACCCATCATTACTCCCGTATAAGCAGGCATGGTAAAGCTATTTCATTCAGCCTAGCAAATTAAACCAGCCCAGTAGCTGGAATGCAGAGCAGCAGCGTGATGAATGACATACCAGGTGAACCCTACCAAGGGATTAAAGAAAACTTCCAAGTCATTTACAAAAAGCTAGAGCATTATCTATTTGCTCGGCACCATATAATTATCAAGTAATCTAAAAACTGGAAAGGAAATTAAAGTGAAAAAATAAAAACTCTCTTTTGTCCTGGAAACAAAACAACAACGAGAAATATTTTCCTTCTCAGCTCATTTGGTTTCCATATAACTGCAGCCAGTGTGATAAAACTATCTGAACACCGAGCACTGGTGCTGTGCCCAGGATTTCTTCCTGGGTTTGACTATTTTGATCTGGGTCTGTCACCAGGTTGGATTTTTAAGAAGGTCTAAAGGCAGGAACAGTGCTCATTGCCTGGTATTACTCTAAGTAATTTTTTTTTTTTGAGAAAATGCACAGAATAAATCAAGCTGCCTTTTATGTTACATGCTGTGAAAATTCCAAGATGTGCCACAGACCTGAGCAAACATTCTCCCCACGATGAGAAGGGCTGCAAAGCCCTGCTGCTCTCCCCAAAAAGGGATGCACACAAAGGGCTCAGATGGCATTCTCACCGCATGCCTAACGCCCTGCCAGATTAGCTGGTGCTAATCACACTAAACCCCGGGTTTAAAGCAAATTCATGCTCTAAGTCCTGCCTAAGAGGCTATTTGGCAAAGCACAGCTGCTTTATATGCAAAGGGAAGGTGGGCGCAGGGGGAGACGGATCTGCGATTTATGACCACTGTGAACTCCCATTTCCATTTAACAAAGGCTTAACTGAAAACCACGATTCCAATCTTTCAGGATTTCCAAATTTAGATTTCAGAACAGGGACTTAAATGTCCAAAGCTTGACAGCTTGTAGATGCGGTTTAATGATGAATCAATGCTGCGGCTTAGAGCGCTTGTAGTCCATGTTAAGAGTCCCCCTTGGTTCTTCAGCAGGTTCCTGACAATGTTGATCCGGTTCGTGGTGACTGGTCCTGGTGGCATTGTGCCTCGCTAGCCCTGAGAGATCATCCCTCCCTGACAGGCTGCTGCAAACCTGCTCGCCCGTCCCTCCGTGCCAGCCTGAATTAGGATCACTTCCATTTTTTTAATTAAAAGGTTTTGACCAGTGTTCTGCCCAAGTCTGCATACCTACACCAAATAAACTTGTATCATAGCATAGAAATTAAGGTCTAGGAGATCTGCTTCCCACCAGTCCTGGCTGATTGGCATCGGCTGCATCACTCTCCATTAACCCTTCATTAGACATCATCAGCAATTGTGTTACTTTGACGGGTTCAGTGTAAAGCTGATTAACCTGTATTCATCCAGATAATCTGATTTCCCTTTTGCAAATATTTCTCAGTGTGAGCAACCCTGGCAGGCTCCGGCAGGCTGGGGAAAGCCACCCTCTTCTCCTCGTTACCTCTGATGTTTCATTTCTCATCCAGAAAGCTTTCCCTTCCCCTCCAAACCAGGCTTTAGCTGTAGATGTTTTCTCACACTGATGTGAAATCACAGCTTTCACGCTCTTTAATAAATTATTCTTAAGCAGTTCCCAATTACCATTCGCACGCTGCTGTCTAAATTCCAATTAGCTCGTAATTATTCTTGGCTTTGTGGAACCGGCCGCTTGAAAGCAGCACACACTCACACGTGCACACACATATAGATATTTTATTGCATTAAATTATATGATCGATTGGGGATTACTATATTAGAAGCTTTGAAAGCTCCTCCTGGGCTGCCTGGCTGACACGGCAGGGCAGAGAGAGCTGCTCTTCACTTTTTCCACTTATTTTTGGAGTTCAGCGCAGCCGCTGCATTAATCACATCTCTGCACACACCCTCCCGGCTCCCCGCGCATCGTCTGGGCTCAGCACCGCAGAGCTCTGGCTGCGCTTTGCAAATGCCAGGGATCCAAACCGAGACCCCAGCAGAAAGGCAGGAGGAAACTCCGGTTAATATTTAATGTTTCCATAGGAAGCAGCTGTGCGCGGCTCTGCCACGTGGTGCGGACGCTCTCGTGGCACGGAGGGAGAGGGGAGAGCAAACACACATCGCCCACACTGGTGGAAAAATCCATCGAAAACATGCCTTTTCGTTTAAAGAGCTGGTTACAGCTCAAATCACTTCAGCCATTGCATATAGTAGTGTAGCTAAATTTATTTTTTAGCTTGAAAACTAAAAAAAAAAAAAAAGTTATGCCTTAGAAGGAGAAAGGCTGAGCGTGCCTGCAGGCACTGTCTGAGACGTTTCCAACGGCTTTTTATGCAAGCAGAGCTGCGACTGTGGCCTGACCACGCAGGGAAAGACGTTTGCAGAGCTCGGAGGCTCCAGCATCCCAGGGGACCACATCCTGGATTCAGCACTGGGTCACCAGTACCGTCTTCCCGGAGCACCAGCTCGTGTATGTGCATCTCTGGGTGTCCTTTCCCACCTGTAAATGCTCCTCCTCGAGCACGTGCTCCCAAGTAAGCTCCAGCACCAAGCCAGCACCCTCCTAAAATCCCCAGCTCTTCATCAATTGACTGATTTGGAAGAACCCTGTAGACCAGACTTGTTTCAGCACACCAAGGCTGCAGAGCAAACCAGGGCTTTGCCAGCTGATCCTTTACATCCCTCAAATTTTCCATAGGTGTACACATGTCCTAGCTGAGGACTGTTTAATGTTGTGTTTCATTCACTGCAATAACTGCCCTGCTCTCTCGCAGACAGCAGGCAGACGGGCTCAGCATGCCCCGAACTCGCGGCTCTATCGCACACAGAGTTTTTTATTAATTTGCTGCAAGCCTTCAGCAGTGTGCAGAACTGATTTTTTTTTTTTTTTTTTTTTTTTTCCTTGGTCCCTGCATGGACAAAAGCCAAGCTTTATAAATCAACTGTGTAAACAGAAATATCCTTCTTCCTTGAATGTGATTATTATTTCGAAAAAGGAGGCTGTCGTTTTCAGAGGCAGAAAACCTGTTTAATCTGGAGACACTGGCTCCGATGCCAGCTGCTAGTTACCATAACATTTTTCTTCTGTCCTAAATTTCAGAGAAAAAATTAAAAAATCCCATATAGACTGGTTTTGGACAGTCTTTGACCAGCTAAGGTAATTTTCAGAGCCCCAAACACTTTTTTCTTGCGTTACATCTATAAACTCTTTTTATAGCCATTCTCAGCGGTGGCCTCACACCCCCCAGTGAAACCAGAGCTCTGCCCGGTTGCACTCCCATTATACATTTTTTTGGCCTTCAAGAGCTTAGTCTAAAAATAGGTGATGAAGAATGGGAGAAGAGACGTGGCGTCCCCAGGAGGGTGGAGGGGAGCTTCCCCAAACCCCACAGAGCTGGCGGCAGAGCCAGGAACCAAATTCCCGTCTCCAGGAATGCTGTCCCTCCGCTTCCAGTGCTTTGGCATTTGTGTTTGTGCTTTTATTTTGCATCGGTTCTTGCTGCAAGGACATACTTGATGCAAAGCAGCTCCTGTGTCTCAGCAGGGCTAACAGATATCATTTACTCATTGTCTTCTAGTTATAAATATTTACCAGAGGACAAAGGAAGGAATGGAATCCTCCGACACTGTGCACAGGGTGCTCAGGATGCAGATAGACCCAAATCCTGCAAAGGCATCGATGGCACCGACATGGTGCCCCTATGGACCATGACACAAATGCATTAATGCAGAATATTTGTTTCTGGAGTCCAAGGTGATTTGTGGGACCAAGGAAATGCAGCAACTCCAACAGGGTGGCTTTGAAGGCACCGGTGCAGGACACACGGAGGAACCTCTCCCCTCCACGAAAGGTGCCGACCAACATCAAGAGAGCCGGGAGATGGAGAAGGCACCCGGGAAACATGAGGCATGAGAAAAGGTGACACAAATGTGGTGTTTAATCCAGAACAGAGAAGATGACAGGAAAGGCTTTTGCTTGGCATTTGTGAAGCAAAGTCATTTCTTTTCTTAGAGGCTGTTTGAGGTCCCTCCAAAAAGAGGATGAGTAAAGTTTTCCTTTTTCCTGGCAGCTTTGGAAAGCCTGAGGCTGCATTTCCCCCCGTGCTGCACATGGCTCCACGTGCCCATCTCCAGGTGGCTCCTGCCCATCCCTGCGGGTCTGGGATGGGGACCACTGCTGTGGCGGGAGGGGATGGAGACAGGGACACAGGGATGGGGACGGGGATGGGGATGGGAGGGCTCCAGGAAGGCTGGGCTGCAGGAGCCCAGCGCTGGAGGGTGACTCATGGAGAGCTGGAGGCTGCTCGGGTTCATGCTGGGACAGGAGCAAACCTCTGCATTTCGCCTCGTTGCTCCTTGCTAACGGAGCCGCGCAGCCCAGCACCAGCAGCACGTGTAGATCTTCCCTGCCCCCTGGTACGGGTGCAGCCCTGGCTCTCCAACAGCCCCTCTTCCCCCTCCTCATCCCTCTGGAAGCAGAATTTTGAATTTAAAAAAATAAAAAAGAAGTATCGTGCTGCAGTCTGTTTTAATCACCTGCTAGTTTTTTTTAACACCACCAATATAAAAACATTCCCAGCATAAGTCATCTGCAAGCAATTTGAGTTCTCCCTTACATAACCCGGGTCCACCTACAGCTTTAAAAGTTGATTTGTTTCTTATTTCATTCTGCAAAGAATGCAAACTCCTTTTTCCATCATGACAACTCTCTCCTGCCTCTGACCCATGGCTCCGAGCTATGGGGGACGGGTGACCGCCGGGCGCAGCAGCACCTGGAGCAGAGACGTGGGACCTTCTGAGGACCTCAGCTGAGATGTCCTTGGCCTGGGTGAGCCAGGGAGGGATGGGGAGGCTTTGTAGGGGTTTTAAAAAAGCAGGGGGGTTCCCAAGGCACTCTTGCAGCTCATCCCTCCTTCAGTAAGGCAGAGACTGTTTCAAAAAAAAAACAAAAAAGTTTTTTGGAGTTGTGACCTGAAGAGGGAAGGGCACTGTGAAAGGACAAAGCACACCTTTTCCCTCCTGATGTTCTCAGGACAATCAAAACATTGCTGGGCTTTTCAGTCTTAGTGCAGGAATGATGCTGGAACTTGCACTGTGTAGGATACCCATCTCTTTTAACTTCCCTTTTATAATTATCTTTACAATTAATGGCAGTTTCCATTCCTGCAGCCCTTCAAGAAGCTTTTGTCACCTTCACAGCTCATGCACAGAAGCCAGACCTTTTATTGTGGGTTTGTTTTTTTTTTTTTTTTTTCCTCCTTTCTCCTGCCTAAAAAGATCCTGAAATCTCCCAAAGAAAAATTATTTCCATGTGATCCCGGCACTTTCTCTCTTGGCTGGAACGCTGGATGTGGTTTTGGGTCTGTGGTTTTTTGATCCATTTTTTTTTTCTATTCACAAATTTTTTTGCTTTTCATTTCCATCATTGTGAGAGGCACCGTGCAACCCATCAGACCGGCTGCGAGTCCAAAGGAAACTGCAGCAGGACAAAAGCACAGGAACCCAGCACGAGTTGATGCAAGCAAAGACACAAGCAAAAACCCCTGCTTTTGCAAACAGCCTAGCTGCTGGGTTTCACAAAGAGCCGGACTGACTTTCAGTGTTTCGTTTGGACTCCAGCTAGGAAGCTGCAGCCGCCACCGAGAACTAAAAAACCTGAATGAACGGCAGCTTTCATATTATGCATCCTGCTGAGCAGCAGCAAGGACAGTAAGAGACAGAGGTTCTGAGTCACACGGTAAGTTAAATGGATCGAAGTTGGGGAAAAAAAATACTATTGCTATAGGGAACAAAGTGTTCCCACCCTGCAGAAGCCGGTTGCTTGGGTGAGGCTTCACTGCCGCAGGCAAAATCAGCGCAAGGCCAGGTTATTGCTGAGCTGGCTCAAATTTGTTCCTACTAACACTCCTCGTCTCTTTAACCACCTTTTGCACTCCAGAGCGATGCTTGCTTCTATTCTGATCTTGCTCTTAGCCGTGGCTGGGCAGTGGGATGGGGACAGTGCTGATCTGATGCAGGCTCCCCTGCTGCCATGGGAGCCCAGGGCAGGAAAAAGCTGATTCTTGGCATCTCCTGCAGCTGTGGAAACTTTCCGGGCACTTTGCTTCTGCAGCCTCACTGGGGAACCGCAGTTGTTTGAAACGTGCTGCTCGCTCCCAAGCCATGGGCAGGGCTTTGCAGCAGTGAGACAGGAGGGTCCCCTGCCCCTGTGTCCCACCCCCGGACCCGCGGCAGGGACCCCTCTGCCTGCTCATGGAAAGCCGAGATCCCGGAGCAGCCGGGTCAGTGGCAGCAAGTCCCGGGAAAGCTGCTGTTCCGCTGGGAAGGGCGAGGGAGAGTTGGGTGCCGTCCACTCCATCAAAGTGATTTGTTCTATCGGAGACGCTGCCCTGGGAGTGATGTACTGGAACGTGCCCTGTGGCAGCGCGGGGCTGAATCACCGGCGGGGTTTGCTACGGAGACGGGACGGCTTTCAAGGAGCCGCTGAGGCTGGAGCAGAGCCATGTCCAGGACATTGCCAGGAGCTGGAGGTGCAGGCAGGGAAGAGGAGGAGAAGAGGAGGAAGAGTTGTTTCTTTAGGAACCAGCAAACATCTTTTTTCTCCCTGAGATAAGCGTGATACCAGCAGCTGCAGCACCATGCGAAGATGCTGGTGCCCAGGGGCACAGGACCGTTCCCATCCAGGCACACTGCAGGGGGCTGCGTTAAAGCCATACAGCCCCCCAGGTCTAAGCGTGTGCGGGAAGCAGGAAGGGATGTTTGCTTGGGATCCTCATCTCTTCGCACACCTGAGAGGTGAGAGCACGTGGGGACTGCGTGAGCTGCTGCTGCTCAGGGTTGTACTGGTTGTACTGGTGGGGGTGAAGGTGTTCCACCTCCTCCCCGAGACAGAGGAATTGGGGCGAGTCACCCACACTGGAAACAGGCACAGGCTAAAAAAGCACCAGACAATAAAAAACAAACCAGATCATTAGAAATGGAGCTACAAACTCACTGACCAGATGTCCACCCAAGCCATTACAAATATGGATGCGGTTAACATTCCCGGAGCTCTCCATGGCTGGATCCTGGCTTTGCCTCTGTTCCCACCCCACTCACAACTCTCCGGGCTCAAACCGGCCCGACTGGCTCTAGTAGCATTCCCATCCCCTCTTCTGCTTCACCCCAGCGTTGTATAAACACTGCGGACACGAGGGCGTTAACGTCGGTCATCTGCAAACCACTACAGCCAGCGGAAATTTTTAAACCATGTTGCTTTTTGGCATCCAAATATTCTTGACTGTGAGCCCTCAAGTCACTTCATGGCTGCAGACGGGCTCCGGATGTTCGGCTTGAGCGAAGCATCCCTGCAGCATCGTGTCGGAGAGGAGCTGCCCCGTGCTCGGCTCCGGCACCGCAAGCAGAGGAACAGCCCTGGCTTGGAAAACACACAAGCTCCTTCAGGCTTTTTTACAATAAGTTGCTCATGAAGAAATTTTAGATCCTCCTGGGGAAGAAAAAGAAAAAAAATCACAAATAAATGATTTCCAAGAGGAAGTCCAGTGTCCAGACAAACCCAGCCCTAAGGATGCTTCGCTTCCTGCTGCTGGCGATGCAAAGGGCTCCGGAGCGGTGAGGAGGTCGAGGCTGGACAGAAGACAAAAGGTAAAAAAGCAGAACCGGAATTTTTTCCATCTCTGGAACAATGCCGAGGTTCGAGGCTGACACATCCATGTGTTTTCCATCTCTGTGGCGCAAGAAAGGTTTGACTCTGAACTGCCCCCAGATGACCCATGCAGCCCAGATCGGTCACTAATTCAAACGGGCGGTGGCTGGCGCTGTCCCGCACACTGTGAATTTAAAAACAAAGATAGTCATAGATTGCTTTTCCGAGTGAAGCCCTGGGAATAACAGGAAAGAAGATGCTGGCAGGAATTTAAAGCGCAGCTCAGGGATCCAAGAACAATTTCTGCCGTGTGAGCTCTCAATAAAGCAGCGTGTGAGCTCAGCACAGGTATTAATGGGATTTATTCTGCCAGCATCCCTGCGGGGTAAGGTCGTACTTCCACTGTGCCCAGTGAAAAACATGGGCCTGGGGTAGATTAAGGGAGAAGTGTACCTTGAAATGCCCATGGACCATGGCTTGGCCAAGATCAGGGTTCCCATTGCAATCTCTGTGTTGCCAACCAGAGGGAAAACCTTTTGGTCCAGCCTCCAGGCTGACTGGCTTTGCATCCTTGCTCTATTTTCTCTGTGTGCAGAGCAAGTGAGCTATTTTTGCAGATATTATGGGGATTTCTTATCATTTCAATTGCACAAATGTGTTCCTTCATATCGAAGTGTTAAAATTCCTCGGGTACACAGAATGATTAAAAAGCTTTGCGTGAGCAAATGCGCTGCATACATAAGCTGTCTACCTTGAGCTATAAGATTAAACTCAATCATGAACCAAAAAAATCAATCAAGGTGCTCTCTCCAGCTGTAATAGCATCAGGAAAATATATTTAAATAAGAAGCTGCACAGAAGAAGAAAGAATCACATCATTTAACTCCCTGAACTGGAACTAATGGTTTCTGCCCTTCCCTAGCAAAGGTCTGGGGCATCTCTAGAGCCCTGCGTGGGAGCAATTTGGCTTGTTTTTGGCTGGCAGACACTGGGAATGCCAGGTGTTGCTGGAAAACCAGCACTTTGGATGCAGGTTATTCATTACAGGTTAAAAAAAAATGTGTAAATAAAAAGATTGATGGATTATATTTAAGTTAGAGAACTTTCAAGGTCAGTGCAAAGCAAAAATATGTTATTTAATCATCTCTTCTGCCTTGGACTGAGCATGGTAGACAACAGCATCCCTGGTTGGGCACTGCATCCTGACCAGCAGTGTGTTAAAGGGTTGGTATTGCTTGCTCTGGTTAGAAAGACAGACACACCCTTTCAGAAGGGTCTGAACAACTGGAGTATTTGGATTTAATGCAAGGAGACTGGTATTTTCACTTGTTTTTCTTCTTGTTTTGGGCCAGGCAGAAATACCTGAACAAACAATCCCTTTTGGTAATATTTTAATCTTGTCTTTCCACTCGGAAATTCAGAGGGGAAGAAAAGGGACAGAAAAAGCCAAGTCTTTTTATACCTTAGCTAAAGAGTGGTTTCAGTCAAAGAAATCTTTCATTACATTTAAGCAGCTCTCCAACAATAACATCTATTCTGATGTTATAACGAACACAAACAACCACCAGCCATCCTCATCACCAAAATCCACTGAAATTCGCTGCCTTTTCATCAGACGTCTTATTTCATCATTCATAAATTGTAATTTTCTTTGCCAGAATATTGCCCAAAAGATAGATCTGCCCATTCAGCACATGCAGAATTTCTTCCTTAGCATCAGATTAAATTCACACTTGGTTGCTGGGCTCCATCCGGGCTCCACTTGCAGAGGCTGGGGGCTGTGAATGGGGAGGCTTGAAAGTCATCTAGGAAGAGCAAATAATTTATCTTGCAATTACCTATTGCAACAGAACAGGTCGTGGGCTCGGCCTCATGGGGAGTTTTCTGCTTCGCGAGCGTTTTGCAAGAAGTGTCAGAAGCATCAAAGCAATTTACATTTTTCGACATGTTGCCGCAAGCTTTTCAACTGAAACGTTTCAAACTCATCGGCAATTAACTGTTTCAAAATGAACCCCAGCTAAAGAAGAGCCAAACAAGCTGAACTGAAAAAAAGAGTTTTGAGACAGGGAGGGCATTTTCATGTCCTCGGGTAAAATATTTACAGATTGCAAAGCTTCCAAAGACAGGAGACCGGTTTCCCTCCCAGCCGTTAGGATGCCTGTGTGTCTGTCATAATCTCTGGGTTTTTCTACCCGATGGGAATAACAAGTTTTCTGAATTGAACCAGTTTGCAGGTTCCTCATACGGAAGACAAAGACATGAATTTATCCTCCCAGTTTCCATCTGTTGCTTTCAGGATGCTCTTGCCCATCTCTAGAGAGGTGTCATGAAGGATGACCAAGGAGAAACGAACTCAGTTTTGCAGCCTTGGGGCATTCAGCTCGGTACTAATGCATCATTTCAGGCTCTAACGAGTGTGTCAGCTGGCGGTGGGAAGGAGGATGGATGTTGCTTGGTGGGAAGGAGGATGGATGTCCCTCGGTGGGAAGGAGGATGGATGTCCCTCAGTGGGAAGGAGGATGGATGTCCCTCGGTAGGAGGGAGGATGGATGGATGTCTCTCGGTGGGGAGGAGGATGGATGTCCCTCGGTGGGAAGGAGGATGGATTTATGTCCCTCCTGGGTGGGGATCTGAGTGATGTGCGGGAGAGGCAGCCATCCAGCCCGGGCTCTGGTGAGTCATGGCCAGAGCAGAGCAAAGCCCAGCTCGTTGTTTGCTGCCTTCTCTAAGAAAATGAACCTGTGCAGCTGAAGTCAAATCCATCATCGCCACATTTGCGAAAATAAGACCACAATAATTATCTTTAAGGGAAAAAACAAATGGCTAAAAACAGCCTCTCGCTTTACCTCACAGGGCTGAAATTCTGAGCTTCATCCTTTTGTATTTTTTTTTTCCAAGGCATCAGATTTGACTTCCCCACCACCACAAGAATTATATTTGCTTCTCCTCTGAAATTTGGCTCAAATCATTCTTTTCTCCAGATTGACATGATCTTATTATAAGGAAATCCTTACCAGGTTTGTTTCCTTTCCTGATGAACATTTGATTTCTCTGGTTTGGGGTTTTTTCCTTCATCTGATCTCCGGTTTTGTGCTGGATATCTTCCAAATATAATCCCATATTGCTGAATTCATCGTCCTTTTCTTGCAGTCCTCTCAGACTCTTTGCTCTCTTACCTTTTTCTTATTTTACTTCTTCTTCTGTCCCTTCTTGTCTGCTACGAGCAGACTGCAAATCTGAAACTCTGTTTATTCACATACATCATTAAGGTTTCACCTAACCACAGATATTGCAACCAAAACACACTTCAGTGAACTAACTTCACTAACTTTTTGAAGGAAAACATGGTGTGGGGGTGTCAGGTCTAGGATGCCCTAAACTGGCTGGATTGTTGCATCATTTGCTTCTTTTTTTTTTTTTTCCCAATGCAATTTCTAGCCGGTAACTTGAGTAATAGTTCTTCATGAATCATGCAAGTGGCCATGATTTCTTCGGGGGGTGCTTGGATCACAATACTGTAAAATGCGCACAACCTGAACACTGATTTTTCACCCAGACTTTTTTTTTTTTTCCCCTTAAGTCACTTCTGAAAAAAAGAAAAGTCATTCATCTTAGGGAGAATAATGGCCTATAAAAATGTAAAGTAATTTCTTCATATTTATGAATCCTTTCCCTGCCGCCCATTATGAATACCCCTCTTAATGAATGCTCTTTCTCCTTCATGAAGGTATTATGAGCAGTTATGCCCTCTGGTTTTAATGTTCTGGTAATGTAATCAAATGCCCTACACTTTATCCCCAGGGTGTTGACTGCCCACGCTCCTAAGAAGGGCTAAATAGCTTTCAGTCCCCCAGGGGATATATTGGCCCTGATTGCCTGGGACTCTGTGTGAACATGTCTTTAGACCATGTGTATATGCACCAACTGTAATCACAGCAGAGGAGACCCCAGGAACATTACATGGACCCCGAATGCTCTCCATCGTGCAAACTTTCTGTTCTGGTCACATACGGGCTGGTTATTGATGAGCTGGTGGCCTTTTAGACTTGCATTGCATTTCTGCTCCTGTTTGGCAGCACGGAGATGGCTTAAGAAGTGAATGAAAATTAAAAAGGACTTAATGAAAATGAAATTCAGGCCCTGAACACTGATAGAAAGAGAGTATTAATCCCGCCTCAGACTTGTGCCTGGAATGAGGTACAACTGTGAACAGAAAGATGATTTCAAGTTGTGACAGATTTGATGAAAGAACTTTCGTTGCTGTCAAAAGGAAGGTTATTATGTTGCCGCTAATAAGTATTCATGGGGTTGCCAAGGAGCTGGATTGCACCAAGTAATAAAAGGTGTGAATGACAGTTCTTCTGGGCAGGTAAGAACTAGAAGAAAGCATCTCCCAAGAATGCCTGTACAACCCAAGTACCTTGCCCCATGCTGACAATTTTTTAATATTTTTGCAATTTTGTGCATTTCATGCGCGGTGAAGCCTTTGCAGAGTTCTGGGGCAGGATGCCCTCCCTCCTTCCCTCTGCACAGCCCAAACATGCAGATGGGACCTGTGTGTCCGTTGAGCTATTTCTGAAAGCCAGGACATCTAGGTGCTACCTTCCCCACCTGTTCCAGGAATTAAAGCTGCTAGAAGAGGAGCTGTAAAAGCTGTTCCCAGCCTGAGGTCAACAAGAGTCCATCTGACTCACTGGGCTTTGGATAAGGTCCAAAAAGGCATCGGTCCAAATTCTGCCTTGTACGAAACACCACCGCAATCAGTAGAATGACACTAATTATACATGGTACGAGGAGGCAGTTGCTTGTCTCCAGCTCCAATCCCTCCACAGGAAGAGTGCTGATGGGGAGTTAAAGCAAATCCACCTCCTTTGCCCCACCAGAAACATTTTCTCTCTGTTCATTTCACCCAGTATCGTGGGCCTTTGGAGCTTGCCACTAGCAGATGAAAATGTAACAGATGATCTCCAAAACTAGCATTTCTGCAGAGCAAACCCCAGTTCAGTCTGTTTGCTGCAGCTGCTTGGCTTCTCATTCTGCATTTTGGAAAATAAAAATGGAAAGCATAAGCATAGACAGAAATTCTGCTAGGAAGAGCACATGGATATGGTAAAAGCCACAAACTGCTTGGCAAAGGCACCTTGGGAGGAGGTTACCAGCAAGAGGCTGGGAGAGACCATCTAAAGAGACAAATGCTTTTGGTTTATTTTAGTTTCTTTTTCCTCCAGGTTTTTCCTAAAAAAAAAAAAAAATCAGGTTTAGGCTCTGTATCTAAATAAAGGTTCACTTGCTACATCTGATTTTGAATTTTTCAGGATGGCAATGCAATAAACAAACCAACACTTCATGTCTTTTACCCAGCAGCTTTTGCAAGGGCTGTTCCAACCACCACCAGGCAGCGAGTGTGCCTTGAACAGCGCTTGCTACAACAGCTTTAAGTATCTCAGCCTTAGCTTCCAATCTCAGCTGGCTTTGGCTCTGGTCTTTTTTTTCTCTTTTTTTTTCTTTTGTTTACCTGGCGTCTCGTGTCAGATATTCCAACCGTAGGTAATGAGGGACAGGGATTGCCTTTTCCGTTGCTTGTAAACAGTACACAGTGGGGCACTCTTCCTACCTGGAGTCTCCTGGTGCCACTACGAGATAAGCTAATAATTAATCAGAAGAAATGCACCCGGTGGTAACATTAACAGATGGCCCATCAGAAGTGCCAATTCGAATCCCTGTGTTAATCATTTCTGTTCCTTTGCTCGGTCCAGCTGGCTCTGCTGAAGATGAGTGCCATGTTGTTCCTGCTCTTGGTGTCCATGGCAAACGTCGGTGCTGTGCTAGACAAGGGTCTACCAAGGCGGGAACAACCGCGGCGCCTCTCGTGCGTGCGATGCTGCGGGCCTTCGGAGCAGCCCGTCTCCATCATCTCCTCCCGATACACGAGGATGAGCAGCGACCCTGCCTATTCGGTACCCAAAGTCCAGCCCACTATAGATATCACCATCCTCAAAGGTGGGTACAGCTGATGACCATGATCACATCCTTTATCTTACTTGCTCACCCGCATTTTGCAAGATGTGCTCCTCCCTGTACTAAGAAACTCATCCACTTTATTTACCCCAAAGAAGGGCAAGGGCTGTAACTGTGTGCAAATGAGAAGAGT
The DNA here is from genome assembly GCF_000699245.1 of Pterocles gutturalis. Taxonomy (NCBI): domain Eukaryota; kingdom Metazoa; phylum Chordata; class Aves; order Pterocliformes; family Pteroclidae; genus Pterocles; species Pterocles gutturalis. Next base: position 34,497 of record NW_010102994.1, on the reverse strand, counting down.
TGGTGAAAGACACTAATCCATCAAAACCCAGAATCAGTGGAAGCTCAACTTAGGTCCCACTAAAAACCCGATGCAAGTGTTATCACAGAATTACTAAACGGTAGTTATAAACTAGGAAGGATGCTCACTCGCTTTTTCCATTGCACATTTTTTGTCTCAGTAAGGCAGGCAAAAAAAAAAAAAAAAAAAGCATATAATACAGGAGATGTGCCAGGGAGTCCTGCAAGTGGGGCTGCGCAGACCAGACAAACCCAACCACCTCTTCCAGACCCAAATCAGACCTCAGCAAAATCAGTAACTTTTCTTGCCCAAACCTCTGGACACAGGGACTGGGTTCATGAATACTGGATTCATCCAACTGCTGTGGTCAGGCTTGGATATTGAACATTGGCCCAACAAGCTCAGTGGGGCCAGCTTTCACCTGGCACTCTTATCCTTCTGAAAATTAAGAGCGTGCTGGTGTCTGACCAATGCTTCCAGATATCCATACTGGGAAAACAGCATTTTAGCAGCTGCTTTGCTGGTTGTCTCCAGCAAGGATGCTTCTGCAGCCTGGGCTACGCCTGCTTGTGTTTGACAAGGTTCTCCTTTATGCCCACAGGTGAGAAAGGTGAAATGGGAGAGAAAGGGTACCCTGGAGCAGTTGGGAAGGAAGGACAAAGAGGGTTACGTGGTGTTAATGGACAGAAAGGCCAGAAAGGCCAGCCTGGCCCACAAGGCCATTCCTGCAAGCAGCTCTACGCCGCCTTCTCGGTGGGTCGGAGAAAACCCCTTCACAGCTCAGACTACTTCCAGCACGTCACTTTTGACACCGAGTTCGTGAACCTCTACAAGCACTTCAACATGTTCTCGGGGAAGTTCTTCTGCTATGTGGCAGGAATCTACTACTTCAGCCTCAACGTCCACACCTGGAACTTCAAGGAGACCTACCTGCACTTGATGAAGAACGAGAAAGAGGCGGCCATCCTCTACGCCCAGCCCAGTGACCGGAGCATCATGCAGAGCCAGAGCCTGATGCTGGACCTGCAGGAAGGAGACGAGGTCTGGGTGAGGATGTTCAAGCGGGAGCGAGAAAATGCCATCTATAGCGAGGAGTCTGATGTTTACATCATCTTCAACGGCCATTTAATCAAGCCAGCCGTAGAGTAGCCATGCATCAGCTTTAGGCTCAAAGCTTTGGTAGATAGATTAGCATCTTCCCTTTTAGAAATGCACACATCTAGTTCCACTTGGAAGGATCACGGGCCTCCTGGCCTGCCAACAAAGTTGTCTGTCCATGCCAAAGACACCTGTGTGGATGGAGGTGACTGTTCCAAGGTGGTGCAAGCTACACAAGTACCGAGAAGGCTTCAGCCCTTATGTGCCCTGAAGAAGACCCATGTATAGATCCCCAGTAACATCCCTAAAGAGTTTGCCAGGTTGGCAGCAAAAATTTAACTTCTTTGCTCTTCTTTAGAGAAGACAATTATATCTGAGGATCATCTTCAGATACCAGTTATCTGGGTGCTAGTTAAGGACTGTCAGCAGTCCTACAACAACACTTGAGTATCTTTGTTGTGTTGCTAGTGATAGCCCACACTTGCCAGCACCTACTCCAGGTCTGCTCCACTCAGGTAGGCACGAACACACCAGTGTTAAGAACAATATTTTGCACAGTACATTTGCCCTAAATTACATTTCTGTTCCATTTCAGGTAATATTGCATTCTGAGAGCATAATGTTCTAATTAGATAAATAACAGCGTATCGATCTGGCAAAGCTTTTTCGGAGGCATCTAGTTTTAAGTACAGCTGTAGCCATGTGCTGTAACTTTGCTAGACTTCTGTACTGCTAGCAATAGAACATCCAACACGGCTGGGAATGTGTGTATTTCCCATTTTAAGGAAAACGGTGGGTGCTGCCTTAGGATCCAATTTCAGAGTGCTCATTGCCAAGTTGGAATGTGAGGCCATGCTCATGTCTGAAACCTCATTTCTGGAAAGTGGAGAAGAAAATTGTAAAGAAGAAAGGTGCTTTACTGCAAGCAGCAATATTCTAGGGGATTTTTTTTTTCCTAAAATTTATTGACATAACAGTGGAAAGGTACACGCAGCAGCAAGAAACATCATTTTCCCCAGCTCCTCCTTTACCGTTCCCCCAGTCTGTTGCTCGCATCCCAAGCCATTTGTATGAAGGATAGATGAGAAGTTCTTGCTAGGCAAACTGCTTCACTGCCGTACCTCACCTACCCACAGCTGTTTGGAAAAGCAGCTGAAATAAAAATATTGCTTTGAGTACACTTGCTTTGAGTACCCTGGTTTTGCTTATCTTATCTCCATAAGATTTTTCACTGTACAGGGCTAAAAGCACAAGACCGAACACCCAGTCCTATATACCACCACAACCTCAGGTGGCAATTTTAGTTACTTTAACACCAAAGGACTCCAGAAACTAGACTGACACCAACTCCTCTCCTGCAGGCCAGTAAACAGCCATCATCAAGGATCAGGACAGGGAGACAGAGAAGTTAACGACCCCTTGCTGTAAAATAAATACCAAATCTTGGAGATCTCACAATCTTCATGAAGATAGGAAATTTCAAGCAGCCTTTCTGCAAAGTAAATGCATGATGAAAACGGGTCTACAAGCCTTGAGACATCAAGTCTGCTCCTGCTTCCATCCCACGTATAGCTTTAAAAAACACCCCTAAAGGCATTTCATGCAGCTCCCCACTGACCTGCTGTCAGCTATCCCAGCTGCTTAGGCCATTGCACAGCATCTCCTTCCCACCCTCCTTCGAAAAAAGCTTCCCCATCAGCTGCTTCCATTAGGACGGTGGTAAAAGCCCTGATGGCTGCGCTGCGAGATGAAACCTTTCCACCGCGATGGACTCAGCGAAGGCATTTGCAGAGTGGTTTTCCCAGCCATGTACCACATTTGAGAGCTCAAAAGTTTTTTTCCCTGTCCTTTTTCCCTGCTTCTAAATCATTCCCTGCCCAGGCTTAGATTTTGCAGCTGCAGAAAGCTGTCCTGCGGGTGCAGGGAACCGCTGGCAGAGGAGCTCCGGAGATGCCTGTGGTGGAGCTGGGATTATTCACTGATGCGGTTGCAGGGCTGTCTGACATTCCTCACACATCCAGCAGTTTCACCGCAGTTTCGGCTTACCCCCCTCTGCAGTTCCCTCCATTGACTATAATTAAAAATACAAAAAAAATCCAGCCCTCTGAAAATGTCATGCCCAGCCAGAGTTATTGACAGTGCTTAATCCAGCACGGGAAGAAACACACACAGAATGTGTTTATGTTCAATCTGCACTGATTTTGGAAAAGTTACTTTCTACCAGGATGCAAGCAGCAAAAATCCATCCATCTCTATCGCTATGTATGCATCTCTCCATAACACACGGTTCGAGATAGTCTGATTACTAAAGCAAGAGAACACATTCAAAATGCTCATGACTGACACGCCAGTGGCATAAGCAAGTAAATCATTAAAGCCACATTGGTTTCAGGTGCAGAATAACCTTTCAAATAATAAAAACGGTTATTGGCTTGCATACATTATTCAAATTACTCATTTATAGCATAAAAGAAGATTCAACCTGCCAAGTTCTTTGGGAAAAAAAAAATTGAAATATCTAACAAGCTTAATGTACAAAGACATTCCTACAGCCACCTTCTGAACGCATCCCTCAGTTTGTTCCAACTTCAAGGGCTGGGACAAGCATCCCTGTTTAGATAAGTGCTCCCTGTTTTCTCTCCTAGTTATTCTGTCCCTGGATGCTCGGTTCTGGTCAAATCCTGCTGCTCTGCACTGTCAGCCTCTCTTAAGTTGATTAAATTTCTGAACTAGTTCATTGACTCTCTGAAACTGTTCTGGTGAGCTGCAAAGCAAAAGTCATCTTTAAGAGAGCCCTTACAGCTTAATTCCTAATAAATAGAGCAGCGGGTGAAGATTAGGTCTTGTCTTGCTGCAGGTTTAGCAGCGAATCTGAAGCCCAGTTAATTGCCTTCCTTACACCCCTGGGGTGGCAATGAGTAGTCAAAGCCAGGTGAGAAGAGGACCAGGGAGGACTGCCACTGTCCCTTGAGCTACCCACTGAAGCCACCTGGCTCCTGTGCTCTCTCCTGCTCACCCCGTGCTTGTGCTACCCTGGAGAGGGGATGCGCTCATCCTGCTGCTCCCGCTGTACAGCAGCGCCCGGGGCCAGGCTTTGGGTGTAAGCCTGCAGTGATGCTCTGTGCTCAGTCTTTAAACTGTGCTCTTCAAAGAGAGGTTCCTGGATTGGATTTCAGCCTGCAGCAATAAGTCATCCCTTAGGAGCTGCTGTAATCACAGTTCTCTTCTGGCTCATCACAAGCTTAGTAAGGACTGTGAGACAGCGTGAATCAGGCTTTTCCCAGCAAAATGAGATTGGTAAAATCCCTATTCTGCCAACTTTCACACAAAATGTTAAGTTCCTCTAACTCTTTGTGTGCTTTTCTTTTTTTCTTCTTTTCTTTTTTTTTTTTTTTTTTTTTTTTCCTGGAAATATTCAGAATGGGACCTGGCAGCAAACATGCTTCTCCCCAGCAGCAGTTTGGCGTTGCTCCTCTGATCCCACACGGGGCACGCTGTCTTTGGGCAGCCTGTGCTCTAAGAGCCTTTAGGCACTAAGCAGTTTGCTTTGAGGATGTGCTGGACATTTTTGGAAGCCTGATTACCCTCCTCATCCCTTTTGAAACTTCTCTTAAGGTAACCAAATCTTAAAAGCAGTAATCACCCAAAAACTAAAACCTGACAAATTCTTCCTGAGCACATCTGGGGATGTGTGGGAACATCTGTGGCGTCAGTGGGAGATTCTGACATTGCTTAAGTATCAGCTGCTCTGTGGATTAGCTAATATTGCACACAGATATCATCATGCTGCATCCTGCTCACCTCTCTCCATCACAGGGATGCTGCCACCTCTTGCAGAAGGGGTACCCAGCAGATCCTGCACCCCCATCCTCTCCCAGCCTTGTTTTGGGTGGGGGGGCTGCTTCGGGTGAGGTTTCATCCCTCTTGGCTTTCTGGAAGCATCCTTCTCTGTCAGTCTGGGTAAGAACAAAAGGAACCTCTGCCTTGGGCAAACTGCTTTCTTCCTCTCAGTTAAGGAAACTTTGATTTTACAACAGGAACAGGCAGATAAAATCCATGCAGATAGAGAAACCAGGCAACAAATCAAGCTAATGGGTTGCATTTGGGTGAGTTGAATGGAACTTAATGATTCTACTAAGAACCTATTCGCTACCAGAGATTTAAAGTAGCAGATAGAGCAGGAAAGTGTTAAAACAAATAGAAACCACTCGGACCAGGGAGCAATCCAGAGCTGAAAGGCTGGAGACTTTGGCCAGCACATGCTGTGCTGACATCGCTGCTTCCCCACCCTTGCCCTTCAGTCTGCCGGGCTGGGGGGGCGCTGGGAATGGTGTTTCCCAAACCATTGGGGTGTCTGCAGACAGAGCAGCCGGGGTGCCCCGGGACAGGCTGGGGAGCCCTCCATCATCCCCCCCATGAGTTTCTCAGGGCAAGGTGGGACGCAGCGGGGGGGGGAGGTTTCCATGTCCTTGCTCCATGCTGTGCACCTTGCCTGTCCCTGCCACAGCCTGACGGTGCCTCTTTCTCCTCCCGCACCCTCATTTTCCAGGGCGGTTTTATCTTTCAGGGTAAAGGTCCAAGCAGCAGCACCTGCAAACTGCAAACCTGTGTCATCCCTCTGCCCGTTCACAGTACCTGGCTCCTCAGCACCACTTCTTTGCCTAATTTTGTGAGATTTTAGATGCTTTCTGCCTTCAGTTAGAATTCCCTTGGTAAAAGAGGTCACACGCTGTGTGCCCCTACAATGGGACAGGAGCTGTCTTATCGAGTCATAGACTCACAGAATGGTTTGGGCTGGAAGGGACCTCAAAGCCCACCCAGTGCCACCCCTGCCATGGGCAGGGACACCTCCCACTAGCCCAGGTTGCCCAAAGCCTCATCCAGCCTGGCCTTGAACCCCTCCAGTGTACAATGGGGCCAGACCCATCTTCTCGTGGGGAGAGCTCAGAGCTGGGGACTCGTCCTCATGGTGCTGGATTTGTCCACAGTAGGACCGTGGGCAGAGCTCTGTCCCCTCTGCCAGCGCTGCCTGCAGCTCCAGGACTGTCACGCAGGGAGGACGAGCTGGTGGAACCCCTCTGGTGCTGCCATGGTGGGACTTCGCTTCCCCTCTCCCAAACCAGCGGATATTTTCTTCACATCAGCTCCATGTCATGCTCCAGCCACAAGCTGCTGCAGAGGATCTGGGCAACCCGACAATCGCTGCCATCCATTGGGCATGATAACCTAATGCTATTTGCAACTCCTTTCTGCTTGGGAAAATTGAATTAAAACCAACTCACAAGGAGAGAAACTTCCATTGCGGGAAACGGAGGAATTGCCACTGGGTTTGGTTTTTTGCTGATGCAACATGCCAGCACTGCACGGCAGCTGCCTGGGTGCACCCAGGGAATCGCATCTCCCTGTTTCCAAGCAAGGAAGGATGCAAATCAATTCCTTGACAAGGTCATTCTTCCTTCTGTTTGTGCTTTTCACCCCTTTCAAGGCAGAATCCTGTTGATTGAAAGGCACCTGTACGGTGAAGTGTAAATCACACGCTGCTGTGCAGATCTTGGATGGCAAGCCCAGACAGGCGTTAGTGTCCGGGGAATTAAACAATGTCTGCCTGCTTTGGGGGGTCTGCCACTCTTATTTCTGCTGCCTCGACCCCATTGATAAGAATTTCTCTGAAGTGGCCTGGGCAGGAGTCCCTGTTGCTTTTCCTTTCAGTCCTGGGTAAAATCAAGGAGGGAAAAGCTCAGGCAATGCTCCAGGGGGAGGGAAAATGCCAAGGCTTTCAAACTCCAGTAAAAAGATTTGAAAACACACAACTATGAAGAAACATGGGTCCTGTCCCTGCAACCTGCTCCTCTCTGTGGGAAATGCTCCGTAGAACCAGACCAGCCACTGAGCAGGATGTCGGTCTCAGCAGGGGAACCACAGCATCGTTGGGGTCCCTCAGACCACACACGAGTGGCAGTTGTTCCCCAGGGTGGAGAAATGAGCTGACAGCAGTGTAACGCCACCGCAGTGGTGCTCACCAGGTGCAAGACTTGTCGTCTGCTATTTTTAAGATGTAACAAAATCCAGAAGGAACTGCTGGGATAGGTGATGTGGATGCCAGCTCCTCCTTGCTCTCTCCTGCCGTGCTTCCCGTGCCCCTCCGTCAGCGGTGCTGCGTGTCTTGACTTTATTGTACATCGCCCTTGCTGCCCTCCTGGGAATGGAAACACAGGGCTGGGAGGAGTGTGTAACGCAGGAAACATGAAAAAACCTACTGGGCACACTTAGTTTGGGATGCTACAGCCACGCTGAGTCCTAGAGGTTCCCTGCACAATGTTAACTCTAACAGGGGATGGCAGTTGCTCTCTGCCATACTAAACCAGGGAAATTTAAAATAGCCTCGAACAGCTGATTTATGTAATTATCTCATTAAGAAACAGAAGCACTTAGCGCTCTGAAGACCCAAAGTTAAGGTGGATGGGGGCTGGGAAAGGGTGCTGATGTGCTCTGGATTCTGGCAGGGGTTCCTCCCCAGCCCTGCTCCTGTTTGTGAAGGCTGGAGGAACGGCTGGTGCTGGTTACACAGCTCAGATATTTGGAGAAGTTGTGACACAACCTAGTACAATCTCCAATTGTTCCTTTAACTGCACATTTGAGATCAGGATGGAGTAAAATCAAGCCGATAGTGGGAACCTGGCCTGAACTGTAGAGCCAGCACTGCCTGTACTGGTCAGTCCTGGCCCGTTGCTGGAGATGATTCAAGTTACCTGTCCTGGGGATTTTGGGTGTTTAGTGGCAGGTCTGCTGATGGTTTGCGCGTTAGCAAGTGTTCGATCATCAGTGTCCCTGGTGTGGCTGCAGTTTGTGCTCAGTATCTCCCAGTGCTGGGGTGTTTCACCTTGGATGGCTCTGAAGTGGAGCAAATAGCGTTTATTTGCTATATTAACCTCATCTAATTGAGCCTCTCTGCTCATTAAGAATAGCAGTTACAATTTATCAGCCATGAAACCACTAACCACATTTGCTTAATTACTGGCGATGTCATTTGTTAGGGGCTTTAGGGAAGAAAGCGGTGGGTGTTCCGAGCCAACAGATACCACGGACTCCATCCAGCCAAATAGCTGCTTCCCCGCTGGGGCTCCGGGCAGAGCAGTTCGCCCACTTTGATGACCTGCAACGCTCTTCTGCCCAGGCAAAGCGATTTATCCTCAGCACCCACTGCCTTCATGGAGAATTGGCTCGCTGAAAGTCAGCCTGCAGCATCTCAGGACAGCCCTGGGATGTGCATGATAAATAATAACAATAACCAGGTGATCTCTCCCTCTAATTAGCAGCGGCACAGGCATTCCTCCCGTTTTGCTGCGGCTTGTTCCCCTGCAGCAGGAGCCGTTGTCTCGGGGTGCGCTGGGGCTGCACCTCTCGTGTGAAGCTGAAAAAGCTGCGACGGTGCTGAACCTGCACCTTCTGAATTACTGCACTGCCTCACTGCTGAACTAGTGAAAAGGGAAATACCAAAAGCTTTTATTATTAGGTGGCATTGGTCAGAGGCAGAGTGGCTTTGCAAGTCAAGGATGAGGTCTTTAAAATGCAAAAAGAGCCACAGCACTCCACATAAAATTCCCCAAATGCTTTTCATTTCACACTGAACAATACCCTGTGGCAGCAGATACAATATTGTTCCCAAGTGATTTATGAGTTGAATGGGATCCTGCTATTGTTGAAATTAATTGCAGAATTCATCTCTGCCTGGGACCTGGTTTGGATCCTGGGGAAGTTTCCTGTAATCTCTTATCCCCAGCTCCTGGGCTGCAGCCTCGGCCAGCTGCTGAGCAAAAGGAGTTTGTTTGCGTGTTGGCATTTGCAAGCAAATTAAATACAGCATCACTTTCTGTGTAAAGTGGCTTGTGCACAGGAAGACCTGATGCAAAGAACTACTTGAAAAAGACCCTCGGAGAATTCCAGGTGAGACAGCACACAGAGCAAAGTGGAGCTTTCCCAGCCTTCTGCCCCGGGAAGAGTTTCTTTCAGGCTTCTCGAGCTTGCTGTGATTGTTACTCACTGGAAACGACACTTGCTAAATTGTCAAGTGGCACAAATTTGTGCTGTCATTTCCCTCTGGAATTCAGTTGGACTGGAAAAGCATCAGTGAAAGCGTGTGTTTGCACGCTCCTGTTGGGCTCCTCGCCTTGATGCTTACACTCACGAGAACTGAGCAACAACAGCGAGTTTTAGTCTTTATTGCTACTAACACGCAGATCTGCGGTGCAGCCAAACAGGGCAAAATATCCCAGCTGAAGTGATGCCTTTGATGCTACACTCATTTATTGGAGAAAATACCAAAAAGTAACATCCAAACTGGAACGTTCACAGCACAATTCATGTCCCTCCCTCCCACTCCGCTCAGCCCAGTTGACCACGGAGCGGGTTATTCCCAGTGATGATTTGAGCCCAAGTGAGAAGTGCAGCTGAGCTGTCGAAAGCCTGGTTAAGAAATCAAGAAATCAGTTCAGAGCAATTCTTAACTACATTTTGCAGAACCCTTGTATTTCTTTTCTGGTTTTTGTCCCATTAAAAAAGAACGTAGCTGGTTCCTGTTGAGAGGTGTCCCATGAAATTCAGGCTTTCTGCTCACCTGAAGCCCATCCCTGGACCAGCAGCATCCCCCAGGCTGGTCCAGCAGAGCTGTCACAGCATCCCTGCCCTGGGTGACACACACACAGCCTGAGCCACCAGCCAGGGTCACCTGCACACCCTGCTCTGTGTCAGCCAGACTGAATTCAAACATCTCGGCGATGTGTCACACACATCTCTGTTACTTTTTATGATTCATCACGATCCTCCTCAAGCTAAGATCTTCCCCAGTCCCAGAGTGAATTGGAGGGTTGCTGAGGCAGGGTTGAAAATCTTGAGAATATTCTATTTTTTCATCTTGGTGTGCAGGATATGTGATGCTTTGAAATTTTTCAGCATTTTAATTAGATGATTAGGATCAGTCTCAGCTTTCAAGTTGGATCTTTTAAGGGTTGGGGAGGGAGGATGGTTGGAAAAGGGGAAGAAAGGAAGAGAAACAGCTTTGTGTATGGGCTTTTCATTCAATTCCATTTTCCACGCTCTTTTTTTTTTTTTTTTTCTTTTTTGTGCTGTCTGGAAATTGCAAATGCTCTTTGCTAAGTGCATCTCTGACAATGCTGGCTCCTGCTCACTGAACAATATGGAGGTGTTTTAATATCCTCTTGGAAAATTTCTCGAGGGATGTACAAAGGCTGAAATCCAGCCCCGTGCAGCCAGCCAGCGCCAGGTCCGGCACTGTGAGACCTAAGTGCTTCACTCTGGCCCCTGGCACAGCAGTGAATTTCACCTAAATGGACTGCCTGGAGTGACTGGAGACTAAATTCATGCTGGGTTTACCTGGTATCTATTGTGCTGGCTTTGCAGAGCCTGTGGAGCATCCCAGATGGGAGGGGAGGGTCGATGTTACCCTGCCAATAAACTCCAACATTTCAGGGGTGCAGAAACCCCCTATTCCCCTTGCTTGGCTTGGTCTGCGTGTTCCAGCTCAGCTTCACAGTTATATCACAGCTCCATCAGGTCAGAAATGTGATGCGATTCCATTTCCCCCACATAAGATTTCACAGGTGTCAGAAAAATCCAACTACAATTTGGTGACATTAATTTATTCTATGTAAATGACACTTTGCTGCGCTGATTCCTGTCTGGAGTTGTCAGGGACACGCACGCCGGAAAATAAAATATTTGCAAGGCTGAGCCGTGAGGCCCGTCAGACCCCTGTCTGTCACCTGGCATATGGGACGGGATTCACACGTGTGGCTGCAGCATGCGAACGCAGCCTGTGGCGCGAGGCTCAGCAGCGGTGCAAGCAGGAGAGCAGAACGATGGCGTTAATTCTGGGAGCCGCACAATTAATTCCCCCTGCCCATGGGAGCTGCTGTCATCGCATCTCTTCAGAGCTGGCATCTCTCCTGGTGCCATGGCACGGTGCTGGCGTGTGCTGCCTGGCTTTGTTCTGCCTGTTGGAAGCAGCAGCTTTGCGGAGAAGTCGGGGTGCGACGTGCACGATCCCTCCTGTTGTGCAGAGCTGCTGCAGCCCCGAAGCGTTAGCGATGGCCGTGACTCATCCGCCTCAATCCGAGACAGGGAGGAAGAGCCTGCGCGATGTGTCATGCTATTAATTGGAGTAAATATGTTTCCATTGATCCCACTCGTCGTTATTTTGTGGTGGCTGTAGGTGAGTGGGCTAGAGACCTGTGATGGCCAGACACAGACTGAACGGTGCTGTCTGCTGGAGAGATGTGAACTCAGGTGATGGACCTGAACTCCTGAAGCCTTGGACCTTCTATGTGGTGTTGCCCTTCATCTCCACCCTGGTTCTTCTGGGCTCTGATAACTCCCAGGGCAGGGACGCACCACACTTTTATTTCAGATTTCAAGCAGGCGAGAGGATATGACACAGGGAAAAGCCAGGGGTGCCTAAGTAAATTGAGACCTTGGGAGAGAAAAAGTATTTTTCTCCAGACTCTCCACAGAAAGACATGGCGGGACTTGCCTTTGGAGCACCAGGAAGGGAAACCCAAAATCTTCCTCCTTGTTTTTGAGGTGGGGAAGCCCGTGACAGATGCTGTGGACCAGATGCTCTGGATGGCTGGCCCATCTGGCGGATGCTCTGGATGCTGCACACCCGGACCTCCCATCCAGACACTCTGCACTTGCACCAGGAATATCGAACCCACATCCACATTTTGCACCTTAAGCTGCCTGGCAGAGGGACAGCCTGGCTGTAGGCAAAGGCACAGTGAGACACTTGTCCCTGGTGGTAATTCTCAGCCCGTGGCTGTGCTGCAGGTCCAGGGCTGTGCTGTGTGTCCGTTTGCAGCACGGGGACTGTCGAGTCAAATGCAAATGCAAGCTTATCTGCTGGCCTTGCACCACCTAACCTCACATCGCCAGAGGACAGGACTGTACATCCCGTGTGGCACCCACTTCTTTTAAGGGCTGCTGCTTTTCCATTACCTGTGTTGGAATAAAAACAAACACTAGAGCAGCTCTGGAGGTTCATCCTAGAAGCGGAGAACAGGCTGAGGGAACAGGACACACTGATGTTTGGGATGACTCGGTGCTCAAGGTCAGAAACCTGGATCAGGAGCTTAAAGGCTCAAGATATAGATGGTAAGAGAGCAAGTAGAGAAAGCGTTCACCTTTAGTGACTTTTCAGGGAAAGATGAAGAGATACAGAGGATTAAGTGTTATGAGATTACAACAGGAAAGAGAGAGAGAACACAGAAACCCCAGAGCATCATCCATCTCATAGCAACAAGGCTTAGATGGAGTTACTCGAACAATACAAAAATGTGCAGGCATAAATGTGACATGAAAACAAAGTGCAGGTTGAGGTGACCAAATAAGACATTTTGGGTAACCGAGATGGTGGAGCTGGATGAGCTGTTCTGGGGGGAAAAAAAACCACAGGAATATAAAATGAGCAAAGTTTGCCTTCTTTCTGGTTGCAGAAGGTAATGGGCAGTTAGGAGGACCAGGCACTGTTTGCACATGGCCTTGCAGTTTTTCTAAGGATGCTGCTGCACTTGTTGAGGCTGTGCCAGGACCATGCATTGCAGGAGAACGTTTGGACCCCGGTGATGACCCAGTCCCTGGGGCCAGCAGCGTGGAAAGCCTCAGGAAGCAGAGATCTGGTTTTAACCGATAGTCTCAGGCTTGTGGTGGTCTCAGGGAGGTTGGTATTAAGGCACGTGTAACCAATATTGATTTTGGAAGTTAGTCTACATTTAGCTGCAACTCAAAGAGAGATGGAGGGAAAATACCATCCTTGGCCCTGCTCTTACTCTGATGTAAATCCATCGATCTCTGGGTGTGCTCCTGCCTCGTGCCCCAGTTCAGAGTCGTGCCTGGGTGCTGCCTCCCTTAGAGAGCAACTGGAGAGAGATCCCAACGCCAGCGGAGTCAGGGGTGACCCTGCTGAAACCCAGGAGGCCAGAAATCACCGGTGAAACACACCAATCCCCAGTCACTCCTGACCCCTCTGAGATACCCACCTGGAAGCTGCCATTTGGAATTGCTACGTTCTGCAAATGCCACTTGTACAACCCGAGTAGCTGACTTTTCCCTTTCACTTATACCCATTTTTATTGGAATAAAAAGTGATGCCCTCCAGAAAGGTCCTCCTTTATCCCAGCTGTTGCTTGTTTTGCTTTTCCCCACATACTTCAGCAAAGCACTTTGGTATCCAGCAGCTGAAAAATCTGTTTATTGAGATGTCTGCATACATCTCAATGAATATTCCAAACTGGGGACTTCAACAGAAATAGCAACAAGCCAATATATTTTCCAACCTTGTGAAGGTCAGATGGGCACAGGGCAAAGTTTCCTTGACCTTCATGAGCAGGTGGGTGTTTGTGTTCAGTAGTGCAGCAGGAGAGCTAACATTTGTAATAATTGAATGAATCAAAGGGTTGGCCAAGAAAGGAGTATTTAAAGCTGAATAGGAAGTTTTAATTTGAAGAATTGTCTGTCGAGGTATTAAAAATGTCAGTCAGTCCCTCAGGCTTAGTGACTGGATTTGAAATGTGTAAAAATAAAAATAAAAATAACTGCAGTGGGGAGTGTCGCTTCTGTCTCTTGCTTTCTGGGAGAGGCTGGATGGGAGGACAGATTTTCATCTGAATTTATCAGTCTTTGTCAAAGCATGACATGTTTTGATGAAATGTGTTCAGAGATGCTGTCAGCCTGCCTGGCTCCTGAGAAATCCACTGCCAAGCTGCTGGGGAAACCCGTGTCTCCCCCAGAGCGGTGTATGGGCTTTGGAGAAAGAGTGGAGCTTTTGAAAGCACAACTCACATCTGAGAAAAGTCTTCTTGGGATGAAGCAAGGATCCCGTGGGGCAACAGCTGCACAGCACCGGGGAGGATGGTCTGCAGGAGCCATGGGGGAGCAGAGACGCTCTTGGTAAAAAAGTTCTGGGAGTGGAAAAGAGCTGCCAAATTTATACTCCATGCTGAGGAGATGATGGCTCAGAACCCAACAGGGCTGACCAGGGACTGGATTCTCCCCAGGGATGGGAAGGAGACCCTGGGTGTGCTCCTGGCTGCAGCTGCTGTTGTGTTTCCTCCTCGAACCTTGGCTGTGGACAGGAATTCATGATGAAACCAAATTCCCCAGACAGTTGTTTGCTGGAAAGGTCATTTGGCTGTCTTATCTGAAAATTGATGCATTGAAAGCTTTCCAAAAATTTGCTCATTAAATATGATGCATTGCAACATTATCAACGCAAATGTTGGCAGGCAGGCTCCTCAACGGAACATCTATTTTCTGGCAACTGCGGTCCCCGTCCTGACCCAGGGGTAGTGGGAGGAGAGGGGGGGTAGGTCTGGCTCCTGTTCAAAACCAGAGCCCAAAACGATACCTTTCCAGACCAACCTTCTTTGCAAATTCATGTAGTATGTAGATCCAAGGATGAAAAGAACAGAAGAAGAAAAATCAAAGTTGCAGGAGAGATGATGGAGCCGGGGAAGGTGTGGGAATGCCTGGGGGTGTCTCTGGAACCTGAAGGAAAGGCAAAGCAAGTACAAGCAAGAAGAAATCTCCTGTCTGTAGGAGAAAGACCTCAGCTCCCTGCAGGACATCACTGCTCCTGCCAGGAAATACAAGATCTGGGACGAGTTTTGTGATGTGAAGACCCCCCAAGCCACGCATGGTCCCTGGCTGTCCTGAACTTCTCTTTTAGAGACACTGAGCGGTCACATACGGCTGTGCCTCAAACATTTCCACAACTGGCATTTCAGATACCGCTGTCCTCCCAAGAGGATGGAGACTGACTGCCCAGCTCTCCCCATCAGCTCCCCTCCGGGCGCAGCAGCAGCTGACGAGCGGAACAAGGCGTTAGGAGCGGTGGCCCTGTCCCCTCACCCTTCTGCCAGCCTCTCGTAGCAATTTGTCAAAGCCGCGTGAGAGCCAGAAGCAGCGCTGAAACACTTTGCGCTGAGATTTTCAATTAGGGAACACAAAAGCCTCTTTAATAAACTCTTAGAGGCTTGTTAGCTGAGACATAATTAAGATTAATGTTGACTTAGGACCAGAGGAAACAGGGCTGAAAGTGAATCAAAGGGGGGCAGACGGTTTCCAGCGCTGGGATAATGCCAGAATGAGTTTCCTTCCTGCAGCGGCGGACGGTATCAGGTGTGTTGCTATGCCAGAGGGAACCCGGCTTCTATTTCCCTATTCTGTTAGAAGGCAAACATTAAAAGGGGAAAAAAGCTGTTTTCTTCCTCTTGTTCCCCAAAGCGTGCTTACAGCCCTTGCACAGGTTTCACACCAGCTTTGCACACTCAGAGCTCGGGCAATAGCAGGTTTGGAAGGAAGCTCCTCACTTTAGGTTGACAGCAAGCCGGCTCTTCGGACGATTGATTTCTGATGCTTCCTGGAGGCTGTGACTGCTGGTAGGAAGGATGGCAAAATGAGGAACCCCAGCACACAGGCACAAGCACTGCCTGTGTGGCCAGGCAGGTCTCACCCGGCCTCAGACAACAGCTTAGAGGGGGGACAGCCCCACACAAGGGTCGCACAGACCCACCAGCATCCGCGCACGCACAAGGGCATGGGGCAGCACCACTTCTGCATTCCCTGCTTTGATCTCACCTTTATCAGCCTACTTTTCAAGTGTCTCGCTGTTCCCTTCAGATAAAACTTTTCTTGGTTAATTCCAAATATGATAAATTCTCCAGAGGAAGGAGAGACATAATCTTGGCTCTGCTAGTGCAATGTCAGGTTTTAATTCTTTCCCATACATCTTCATTTATTAAAGTCCTTTTACTTTCTAAGGCAGAAGATGTTCCTGGCTGAATTCATAAATCAAGCCAGGATAAGTGGGTGGTAAAATCCACAAACAGTTACACACCAACACCAGTGAAACAGCCCCGCCGCTCCCTCCAAGCTGGGTTCTCAGGCATCATCAGCCCAGCCACATCCTGCGCTCTCCAATGACTCCTGCGGATGCAGAGCTGCCTGTGGTTTCCCTGCTGGGTGTACACACCAAAAACCACACCAAAACTTGGGGGTTTGCAACTTAATTTCCTACTCATTGGCATCTAGAACCATGTAACACTGCCTGCAACAGCCAAGCGCTCGCTCTGGCCACGCCAGCGAGGAAGGATTGCTTTCCCTGCCCCAAGTCTTGCGCCTGGATGCTACAAACGCCCTGTCCTGCCTGAGGTCAGAGAAAGGCATCAGGGAGAACAGGAGGGATGGGATGCTGGGGGGGTTCTGAGGAGAGACCAGCGCAGATGGGGTGCAGGAGAGCACAGCTTGGGACAAGGCAGGAGGCAGTAGCAGGGACTGGGAAAAAAATTCACCATGAGCACCCATCCTCCCTACAGAGCATCAAAATCCAAGGTCAAAAGGTTGGGAGGGAGAAGGAATTTAGGGCTGAGGTGCAGGGAAGCACTGTGGGGAGGGGTGGATGGGCAAAGGCGGGCATGCACCACGGGGGAGGCTGGAATAAGGGGGGAACATCCCCAAAGGACAGCCGGATTGCACCCCATGACTCAAATCCTGTAGTCCATAAGTGTCCTCATGAGGAGGTGGGAGTTGTTAAAACGCTGGCTCCCACAGCACCGCCCCGGCTCGCACAGATCTCTATGGAAAAGAGCCCCCTCGCTGCTGAGTTGCGAGGCTTTAGTCATTTTTGTTTTGTTACCTAGACTCTCAAGACATGGCTCATCATAAACGATGCACATCTGGAATGAGCTGACGGCCGGTTACTGATGTTAATCACAAGCTGTGTGGGGACGGAGAAAGAACGAGATGAAAACCTGAAACGCACACCAGCCGCGGGAGTCCTCAGAACTGCCTGTCTGGCTGCTACCCCCATCCCTCATCCCCTGCTCTCTCATTTACATCTTTTTCAGGTGAAGACCGAATGCTGTTTTATCTTTGCTAAGAGCACAGATCCAGCAGCACCGCCCTGCTCTCCTGGGGTCCCCTGCTGCTGCCAGCACCCGCTGCTCGGGGTCCCCACTCGGTGTTCGTGCAGCTCCTAGCACAAAGGAGCACTAATGTCAGTGTACAGGCACTACAGGAATGAGCAGGCTCGGTTCTAGCTGATTTTTCACTAATATTAGTGAAAAATAGCAAAGTAAATCAGCAGTTACCTCAATGTTGGCCAAAAATGTAAAACTGCTGCCATGGGCCGGCCAAGCTGGATTTCAGTAGGGTGGGACAATGACGCCAGACCAGTCTGCACCTCTGTCTTTCCCTGTGACACCTCATTCTGGGTGCAATCATGTTGTTTCTGTGGGCTGAAGTCTCATGGGATGGCCCCAGGTGTCGTTACCCTACCTGTCTGGGTGGATTTGGCCCCCAAGTTAGTGCCAGACCATGAGTCCCCCAAGTCTCAAAGCCAAAAACTTCACTAAAATTCACGGATCAACTCCCTTTCACTGACCTCAGGGCCAAATTCTCCTTTCTTGAAAGTCTTCGTTTTCCTGCTGCGCTTCATTTGCACAGAAATAACCGAAGGTCAGAGATAATTCACCGTGCACTGACTACACCACCTTTGATCGCTCAGCCAAACTGCGGTGCATCATCAAAAGGGTGAGAAAACAAGAAAATGTTCAGAAATGGGTTAAAAAACAAAACAAAACCCAAAACAGGGGTGGGGAGAGTGGCTATCCATCACCATCCCTGTGTAACGCAGGAGCTGTGATAGCACTGGTTTATCAATTGCTGAGCGTGGAGAGTAACACGCACGAAAAAAGCAAACCCAAGTGGCCGTGGGGCTGAGGTTGGAGCAGGACAGCCCTGTCCTGCTGCTCTGCCCGTGGCAGGTGTGTTCGGTGCAGGCAGACACTCCTCGTGCCCATGCTTTGCCGACCGGGTGAAGGCACATGAGCCCGGCTCCTGGGAGCGATTGCGGGAGCTGGCAAATACAGCGTGAGCACCTCTGTGGGACCTCTTCCATCAGGTTTTTGGGGACAGATGATGGATTTCATGATTAATAATGTGCCCCTTCTCATCATCCTTCCGAGCATAAATCTTGCTCGCCCTGGAGCGAAAGGCTGAAGAGAACAATGGCTGCATATAAATGCCTCTGGGCTGGACAGGGACATTTCAGTGCTGTGGCTCAGCTTGAAACGGTTAACGGTGGCCAAGGAGAAGAAATACGTTCTCTTTTGTTCTGTCATTGTGGCGGAAAAGAAAAATTAATAATGCATTTGTCTTCCTAACTGGACAACCTTTGGAAGCCTGCTTTAGCAGGTAGTCCTGAAGCCTGGCTCTTAGCTTGCCTGACTGCCCCAGGCTTGAATTTTTACAGTCACCTCCCATGCCTGAGCTTCTAGAAGGGATCCTGACCCCCATCACCCAACGAGGGAAATGGCTGCATTGGGTCAAAGTCCTCTGGCTGGAAACTAGCTCATGGGGAAAGAGGGAAAGGGGTAAAGCCAGGTTCCTTCTCCATGTTGAACTGGATTGCAGCTGGATCTGAAAGCACTCCTTCCTTCAACAGTCGAAAATATCTGCAAAAACCTTCCCTTTATCCCAGAACACCTCCTCTATCCCCTTCCTCCTCCATCCATCATTGCAGACATGGCCCTGCTTCTTGCTGCCACCCCTTTAATTCAGCAAGCCCTTTTGTCCCTCGTCAAGTTAAGCTTAATTGCTTTGATTAGAAGCATCAGCTGGCAAAAGTCACCCAGGCAGAGATGGACCTCCAAGTCTCAGTTGCCCTGCACCCCTTAAACCAAGCCTCCCTCTCTTAATTGTTTCCTTAATGGTTTAATTAATTAAAGGGATGACCTAATTGCAGGTAGCGTTTATTCACTGGCACCATTCTGCCAAATGAAAAGAGACAGTCATTGATCATGTCCCGTACCTTTGGCCTTCACGGAAATGCCTGAAAGGCAAAGAGGTCACGGTGGCTCGGAGGAGGCATGGCAGCGCCCTCTCCCCGGCAGCCCGCCCCAGGTCCCTGTGGTGCCCCTGGGCTTAGTTAAAAGGCTTCATCTTTGCTATGTGGGTTGTTTGATCCTCGCTGCTTTTTGACATCCACAGAGTCATTTTCCACTGTCAGCTTCTATTTTCCTGATTGTCACCTCAGTGCCACAACTGGGGACAATTTGCAGCTGTTGGAACTCACTGAAAGGCACCAGAGCAAGGCTGGGGCCAAGTCAGTCCCGGCTTCTCTTCCTCCCCAGCATGCTCTTGATCCCTTGAAGGTAAGAGAGACTGTGCCACGTGAAGAAAACATCATCTTCCTGCACTGGGGCTGCAGTGCAGGATCGGTCCTGCTCTTCGGTGAGAGCACACCAGCAACTCCTGCTGTTTGCAGCTGCCAGTGAAGGTGTTGGGAGCCCTGCCTTGAGGTCTAGCCAGAGCAAGACTCAACCCTTTCAGCTTCTACTCTTTTTTCCTCCCTGTAAGGAGAGACAGTGCATCAGGCAGCCAGCAAAACTTTGGGGTACAACCCATCCCGTATCTTGCTTTGCAGGATTGCATCTCCTCCTGCTCAGTTCACAAAAAATTGGTAAGACAGCTCTGGCAATTCCAGAGTTGGCTCCACAGCAACAACCACGTTAGACCGAGCAAGACAGTGTAGATACTCTTCTTGCAAAGGAGGACTTGTGCAAAGCATGGGGTTGGGGTGCATCCAGAGAAATGACCCACCACCTTTTCCAGCTGAGGTACCCACAGCAAACCACACTAACAGCAGGAGGGATGATGTTCGGTGCAGATCAGGAGAGCTGATGATGGTCGTTCAGTTTGATCACACTTCCAGTCACATCCCCAGGACCATTGGCTTGAGCAGAGTGACCCTGAGTTGTCCCAAGGGCAGGAGTAAGCACAGTTTCACCCAGTTGCTTTGGCCTCCTGTGATAAGGAGCAGCCCTGTATTTTGGGGGCATGCCTGGGTCGAGAGGGAGATGCGTTGGTCTCTCTGAACACCCACCCTGTCCTCTGCTCGATCTATCTAACCAGAGACTCTGCTCTAATGCAAATTAGGAGCACACCTAATTTTTTAATGTGTATAAAGAGAATATGGCAAAACCAACTCCCTGCCTTGTTCATGATATTTTAGCAACAGAAACAACATATTTCCCACAGATCACGCTGCCACTTTGTAATCCTTTCTGTATTGTCGCAGCACAGTCAGTCACTTATTTGCCAGTCATTAGCAACCGGCAGAGAATAAAATCAGTCAATACTATTTAGATAAGGCACGGTTGGTTACAAAGCTCTGGCAGAATCCTTCCACTGGCTGTGCTTTGACATGAGTCATCAGCTCAACCTGGCAGATGCTCACCCACTGAAGGTCTCTGGCACTATGGTCCCGTTGGTCAGAGTTATCTTGCTCCGACAGACGGGAGGGTAGCAAAGCTCCAAGCAGGCTGCTGAAGAGTAAAACCAGCATTGATGCTGGATGCAAAACCTCTTAGAAAAGCCAGATGTGCCTGGCTATACTGGTGATTGGCAGGGAGGGGGAAAGGAAGGATCAAGTTTTCTTTCTAATTTTAATTCAGACAAGTGGAGGGGTCTGGAGGAGGTCTGACCAAAATGCCTCGACACACGAAGCACAGTAGCACCCTGCTCACGTAGGTCTGCTGGGAGGGCAGGAAATACACCCGTGGCTCAGAGATAGGGAGGGAAATTTCGGGCGAGGCTGAGTGCGATCGAACACGGACCATGACAGATAAGACGGAGCGTATATCAAGGGCAAGTGCAACTAGAGAAGGACTAAGACAGGCTCTGGCAGCCTGGGTTTCATTCCTATTTCAGCATCCAGGATGTCAAAGATCCTCCTTCACGCCGTATACTGAAATGCTCCTTCATGTGCTTCAGAGATGTGATTTCCCAAGGCTTCACCCAGATTTCATCCCTCCTCTTCTGTCACTCTGTACAAATTACCCCCGTTTTCTCCATCAAGTGGGAATATTATTTCTAGCCTATACCGTGCACACATATATAACCTCTAAGCGCCGGTAAAAGTTATCTGACTCATATACCTTTCGTCTAATGGCTGTTGTGGCTGTCGAGCACTGCCCATGGCTGTGACACTGAGAACTTACCCCGGTTCCATGGGGGTATTGCTTGGCATGGCTTAGTGTCATCATCCTGGCCGTGCCACTGATGGATGGTGTGGTAACGTGTTGGATGGTCCATCAAGGCTCGGTTTGTGTGATCCATCCAATCCTCCTTGCCTCCAGAGAGGCACGCCGAAACCCAATTTTCTTTCCAAGTGGTCCCTCTTGGAGAGGGTAATGACAAACAGGCTCGCGGTGCTCAGAGCAAGCTGCAAATTTTCTGGAGATGCATTGTCGATGAGAGCCACCTGACTGTCCATCTAGCACAGCTTGTACCAGCCAAACCCCCACCTGAATAAGGGAGATGAGACTTATGTCAAAGAGACACAAAATCAATGCCCCAGAACTTGTCCTTTTCAGAAAAAAGTGTCTATTCCTGCGAGGCTTCGACAAAACAGATGTAAACTCCGTGGTGCTGGCACCGAACATGCACTTTGTGATGGGACTTTCAAATTTCTCCACTGTGTAGGACAGGTGTGAGAAAGGAATCACTAGGTTAGTTTTACAGGCAGAAAACTTCAGAGATCACAGCCTGCCTGACATCAAACAAGGATGTCAGGAACTGAACCAAGACCTGTAGAGTCCTAAGCTGACACCATGAGCACGAACCCATCTTTCCTTCCCAGAGTGCACGACAGGACAGAGTCATCCCTTCCTCATTAGTGCCTCTGCTTTTATGGGAATATGTTGCATTAAATTAAATGCATTTGCAAAACAAGAATTCCTTTTGAAATGCACATTTATTCATTCACTGGAGCATGACCATTACTGTCTGCTTAGTAAATAAAATTAGTTTTGATTGTTTTTCAATTAGAAAACAAATCAGTCATAAGCCTAATGGAAAGTTGTTTTCAATCTCATGGGTAAATGCTGAACACATTTCTAAAATGTTTTCTTTATTTTTTTTTAATGGCAAATTAATAGAAGCCAAGTCCTGCTCCCCTGCTGTAAGTCAAGAGAGGAATCAGAAGGCAATTCTGAGTTTTCCACATTCTGGTGCTATTCTTTCTTGCAAGGAGTTAATCTTCAGTGCTTTGTCAAGACCAGTTTCCTTT
>NW_010102994.1:0-12226 GCF_000699245.1 Pterocles gutturalis | reverse complement strand
GGAAAGAGGATCCCTGGCTTGATCAGCAGATAGATCACGCTTTTTAGCATAATTTGTCTTTTTAATCCTCACTTGTGGTCAGAGCATCAAATGAGCTGTTGAAAAAAATGGGTGATTAGCAAGGTATAACCCTTCATCATGCACTGCAAATGTGATTTCACACTGGGATCAGCACTGATTCGCTCCACTTCTCTTCAGTCTCCATGCGGGAGTAAGCTCCAGGGCTAGTTTGGACACGGCAGTGGAGTAACCCCGACGTCCCAGGGGGCTGGACCCCTGTGTCCCCAAGGGGACAGTGCTGCCACCCAGAAGTGAGCTGGGGACTGAGATGCCAGCCCTGCAAGGAGGGCTTGGGCAGGATTGTCACAGCAGGTGAGAGACCTAAGAGTTACCCTCACAAGCAACAGCCAGAGAACTTAAAAAAAAAAAAAAAAAAAAAAAAGGGTTTTTAGACCCAGAAAATATGCAAACGATTTTGGGGTTTGTTTTATTTGATGCATAAATTGTAGCCTTTGTCCAGAGTGTTTTACCAAAGGAGAGTGAAGACAAGCTCTGCAGCATCTCTCGGAAGCTCACGGTGGATGGTCAGCGCACGCTGACTGCTCACGATACACGCTGACCTGACCCGGAGGCAGGGGAAGGAACAGGGAAACCACCGGGTACACAGGGACGTTGCCGTTTGCACTGCACCTCTTCCTCTGGGGTAAGAGACGAGGCTTTTGTTAGCGCAAGATTAATGTTTATAAAGCGTCTTGGCATGAAATGCTGTTGGCTTTTCTTTCCAGCACGTTATAAAATCATCATGGAAAGAAAAACAGAGTGTCCCTAATGCACCGGATTGCTGGTACACCGGCGTCTCCTGATACTGCACCAGATTAACGTGACAGAGCCATAAAACCCTGGATCTTCATTTATCACTCCTCTTTAGCTTTCTCCCATGCTCGGAGAGGTTTGAAATGAATATTAGCTTTTTCCCTGAAGAGAAAATAAGAACTTACCCAGAAATGATCGATATTTCAACTCAAGTTTTTACTCAAGTGTTGGTCTTGTGAGTATTCTTCAGTTCTTCTGTGTTCTTACCTGATACACTGAGGAGGTTTTTATTTTTTCTTTGATTTTGGAGTTTATTCTTCCACCTGCTTCTCGTTATATGGCTTGATCTCTGTGTGTGCAACTTTTTTCTAGCAACGTGTTTTTCTTGTTGTGTTAAAGTAACTCTCACAGTCCCTGTGGGACTGACACACCTCAGCCTGAAAGAAGTCTAAAAGGGGGTTTGGATCCTGGGGTGAAATCTCTGGAGGGACATTTTGGGTTTGCTATCTACCCCCTGAACTCGAACCACCACCCCGAGTCTGCAGGTTTTGTCTGACTCCAAATTCCTCTGTTTCTATTCTGAGCAGCCTTCTGGCAAACCAGTGTCCATCTCACAACCCCCCTGCATCATACATGAGTCTCTGCACCACCTCTAAACATATTTTAAAAAATAAAAGGCTAAATATGAGACTTGTTCCTTGCACATTTTCATTCTGGTGGTGGTGCTGCCAGTCCCAAGCTACCAAAGGTTTCTGCTGGGCTGCTGGTTTCGAGGCTGTTGGGTGCACTTTCTTGACGTTTATCAGGAATCCTTCAATAATCCCCAAGTGAGATGATTTATCTCAAAAATGAAGACTGAGATACCCCAGCAGCCCTTCTCTCAGGCAGCTTTAGGAAAATAGTAGTGAGGACTGGCAGCGATGTCACCCTTCCCTCTGGTCCCGAAGCACTGCCTCTCCCCAGGACCGCCAGCTCTGATTTTTGTGGAGCTCCAAGGACATTGGCAGGAGACAGCAATTTATAATGTTTGGTTTTGGTTTGTTTTTTTGTTTTTTTGCTTTTTTTTTTTCGGTGCTGTCACTGGTCCCGAAGCACTGCCTCTCCCCAGGACCGCCAGCTCTGATTTTTGTGGAGCTCCAAGGACATTGTCAGGAGACAGCAATTTATAATGTTTTGGTTTGTTTTTTTTGTTTTTTTTTTCAGTGCTGTCAGCCCTGAATGCTGTATGACAGAGGTCAGGACCGTTCTTCCCAGTTGTACAGATACAGAAACTGATGTACAAGGGGTGAAGCGACTCAGGCAGAGGCTTAGTCAAGGCAAGTTCCTAAATCTTGCCCTGGCATTTCACCTGTTCTCTGCATACAACTGCGTCTTGCTACTTCCAGAGCAAATCCTATCACAGCATATAGCTGGTGAGAGCAGCCAGCGTCGCTCAGCTTTGCTGCTAGTGTGAGCAACCTTCTGGTTCCCTCACTCTGCTGATTTTCCCTGTGTTAGGAGCTCAGCTGCTGCAGAGGGTCAGGTGGGTGACTGGCGATGGCATGGATGTACTCAGCAACACGCTTTGCCTTGAATTATGCATCCCTGAGCTTCTGCGGAGCAGGCTGGCGGGGCTGCCTCCATGGGGCACCCTCCCTCTGCGAGAGCATTAATTATTACTGCTGCTTGCAAAATGATCTGCAAACTAAAATGGGTTTTTCTAATTCTGTCACTGGAGAAGAACTTTTGGCTAATCAACTGGAGGCAGATGGAGTTGGCAGAGATGACATAAAGGCCTGCACTAATTACTCCACATGTCTCAAGAACTGATAAGAGAGTTGATTTATGCCTGGAACAGCCTGATAATTCCGGAAATAATAGATATTGCATGACTTAATTAATCAAGGTAAACCTGGCTGTGCTGCGATTTTGAATTAACGGTGCAGGTGGATGGAAGGTGGGCTACAGCCTGCGACCGCCAGGAGCCTGAACGCACCTACCAACAGCCCAAACCAGGGACCAGGCTCTGGATCCATCCTCTCTGGTCCACCCTCCTCTGGGTTACACTCTAGGGAGGAACCACATCAGCATCATGCTTTGTTTACGGTTATTTGAATAACCTGCCTTGCTTGTGCAAATGCCAGGCTGGTATTTACCGCTGGTGCTGTGGTTCAGCCATGTCCCTTAGAGATGCTGGAGAAGGTCACCAAAGGTTGGGAGGGCGGCTGAGATGCCCTCTCCTTTTGTGTCCCCTGCCCTGTTCACTATTCCATACAAATCAATTTCCTTAGAGAACGACTGTGCGACCTGTGTGGGTGGCAGAAAGCAATTTCTAAAGACAATAAATAGTTTCTCCCTGGAATAAAATAAATATCTCATTTGCTTTCTTCCTTTTCATTACAGCGCAGGTAGCTTGGATCAGATACGAGGCAGGAATGGGGTCTGGGTGCCGTTCCTTGCTGCCCTGACCCTGCTGTATGGTGAGTCACTGGATGTCTATTTATCTCCTGAGCTCCCAAGCACCATGAGTCACAATGATTTTCCTTTTGGTGTCAGAGCAGGACAGAGCCTCGTGTGTCCCTGTACTTGGCCCTACCACACTAAACCATATCGCATTTACGATGATTTAAGCATCAAAGACTCAACTGTATCTTTTTGGTGCGGTGCCTGACAGTGCCTGGCGGAGCCATGAAATGGATAGGCAGAAGGGGATTGAACTTGGTTTAATTTCTGAAAATACAGTTTATATTCATGTCCGTACTTACATTCAGAACCAGTAAATACACACAACAGCTTTCCAGGACTTCACGATCATCGTCACTTACATAATAATAAAGTGGTTACATTACAATTTATATGCAGTTTGGTTTAGAATGTGAAAGTGTTATGAATACATCAAATCCTTTCAATAATATTTTGCCACTCTTGTTTTTATTCTTACTTATTGTGTTTGACAGATTCCCGAATACTATGAATCTCTTCTATGGGTTAATGACAGTAAAACAATGCCAATGGACTACACAGCACTTTATAGCCATGGCTCGTACACCATTTCAAGATCAGTGCTGTGGCCTTTTTTGTATGAAACTTCCTCTTAAGAAATAGTGTCTTTCTTTCGAGAGATCCCCTTGAAGACTTCCAAAGATATTCTCTGAGCTCTTTTCTGCTTTAAGCTGATCCCAGCAGTGCAAAGCAGCACAAACCCATCTTAACAAGGTAGTTAAAACAGGTTTAGTGTTGTTTTGCATCCCTCGAGCAGTACAAAGCCGGCAGTGTGTACCAGTAGATCAGTTCTCTAGAGTACAGAGAGTGGTAACACAAGTCTGGCTTTGCTAAAACATCGTCAGAGTGTCACACAGCCCAGTGTAGCCCGTGACACTTTTAGCTGGGAAAAGGAGGGGAGTGAAGTCTATATACATCTATTCGAGCCTGCGGGTCTCCAGATTTTAGCTTTGCTCTGAATTCATCTCTCCTTTAAGTCCCCAAGTTCTCCAGGTCTACCAGTGCTTTGCAGTACCAACCCATGCCCTTAGACCTTGCTAGTCTGCATATGTCCATTGAATTCAATATTTCTCTGGGTTAACATCGATTCCTGCAGGCGGCTGCTGTTCTCTTGCCTGTGTTCAATGGGGTCACCATCCTCTACACCATTACCCTTCCGGAGGCAAAGGACTTTCTGAAAACTCTGCTTGAAGTTGTCAGAAAGAAATCCGTAAAGAATGGGGTTGGCACAGCTGTTTGCATAGGACAGGACCACCACGAAGAAGTACACCCCTACCAACACAGGGTCTTCTGGCAGTATAAATATCAAATTGACAATGTTCATCATGTAAAAAGGGAGCCAGCAAAACACAAAGACCACCACAATGATCACCACCATCCTGGTCACCTTTCTCTCTGATCTCCTGCGCCTCGTAGACCCAACTCGGATCCCTGAAGATTTCACTTTAATCACGATCAGCAAGTAGCAGAGACAGATCACCAACAAAGGACCAAAAAAACCAAGGACCGATGTGTAAATGATGAACGCTGCCGACCAGATGTTGACGGGCTCTGGCCAGTTCATGTTGCAGGTATGAAAGTCTTCCTGCACATCCGAAAAGATGATGACTGGAAGCACCACCAAGAACGAGAATGTCCAGACAGTCACACTGATGAGCTTGGCCACCCTGGGACGTCTCCACTTGGTTGATTTAATGGGATGAACTACTGCCAGGTAGCGGTCCATGCTCATCACAGTCAAACAAAAAATACTCGTGAATTGGTTGATGCCATCTAGAGTCATAACCAGCCTGCACAAAAAGGAGCCAAAAGGCCAGTAGGAGATGGCGTTCTGGGTGGCCAGGAAGGGCAGGCCCAGCATGAAGAGGACATCAGCAACGGCTAAATTCAAGATGTATATGTTAGTGACGGTTTTCATCTTGGCATAGCGCAAAACCACATAAATGACCAACGTGTTGCCACTGAGCCCGACGGCGCATACGAGGAGGTAACAGATGGGAATCAGGACTTTGTGGATGTATTTGAATGAAGGCTGCTCTGAGACTGTCCCGTTCTCTGTCACGTTTGTCAGCAGAGAGGAATTCACATCGCTGGAACTAGCTTCTGGGCTAAATGTGTTGGAAAAGTATAAAGGATCCATAACTTTTACTCCTCAGCTTTTCTTTTAAGGCTAAGAGAGGTTAAACTTCATGGGCATCTTGTTCCTAGAAAGAAAAAAAGGAAGAGAGAAAGAAAGTGTGAATTCAAAGTAAGCTTTACACATCGTTTAATTGTCTATCTATAGTCAGAATTTGGGTTTTTATTATGCAGTTAGCACATGTGATGAGATCAAAGCCTGAATAAAGTATTTTCACACTGAGAGCGCCCAAGTGCTCATCCCAGCGCATGGCGGGACCGGTTCAATTTTCACAAGCTGCGTGCAGCGAGGTCAGGGCTGGATGTAAGGGTGAGGATGGGAGGCTGCACGGCAGTAACACGACATGCACCCCACCGGGAAGGACAAGCGGGAGGAGAGAGGGTGATGGCCATCACACTCCACAGCCAGAGCAGCAGCTTTCCTGCAGCACAGGAGCCTGAATGCCCAGCACATGGGCAGGTCAGGTCCAACCCCTGCTGATGAGAACTGTTAATTCTTGCCTGCCTCCTATGCCACTCGCCAAGCAAACTTTAGAGTTTGACTGTCTCACTCTCTGTAAACTGTTGTACGCACATTTTCCTCTTTTGTGAAATCAAGGAGCAGGGGGGATAATAGCCCCTACTTCCCAACTTGCACAAAAATACACAAACCCAGAACCCGCCTTTCCTCCCAGCTTGCTGTCTGAAAACTGGTTTAGGAAATGTTAGGAGATCATTTTGAGAGACTCTGACCCAACAGCACATACACATCAGGCTGAAAGCAGAGCCCTGGCATTAGTGCCGAAAGCTTTGGAGTCCAATTTGGTGCAATTCTGCTGTCACTTCGCAGAGGCTCAGGGACTTACTCAGCCTCGTGTCCCTCCCCTCCAAGCTCAGGGTGCTTTCAGAATCCAGAACCAAAGATAGTTCCCAGCTCATCGTACGTGGAGCGCCCTGGCGATGGTTCACAGGTCTCCCTGTTTACATAGAAACAGTCGCAGTTTGAGATATTCAAATGCCACTTGCTGCCTGGCAGAACCAATTGAGAACCCCCAGGGAACAGCAGCAGCTGTGTAGGTGGGGAAACAAAACCCTCCATAACAACCGACAAAACCCTAGGGGAAAAAAAAAATAAATCAATGAACTCCAGGATGGAAAGGTCCACGTCTCAGAACACTTTTCCATCGGGTCAGGCCATGTGCACGCAGGTGGGAAAGACCACAGTGTAAGGGAAGAAGCTGTTTCTTTGGCATCTCTTGAGACTATTCTTCTGTTAGTGTTTCTGAGTCCCTCTCCTCTCACCCTGAAGCATGCGATTTGCCTAAGAAACACCTTTCTTGTGCAAGAAATCCAAACTGCAGTGGGCAGCTTCAGGACACAGATTGCTGGAGAGATTTGGGGATGGAACACAGTGTCTTAGACAATCTGAAAATTTCCAAAGCTCTGTTTCTATGGCATGCATGAATATTCACATGCATATTTTTTCGTTCTTTGTCTGAAAATGGTCTAAGTAGGTGTTGATAAAACTTTCTGCTATTAAAAAAACCTAAAGCATCTGCTATAAAGGAGCAGAGATTCAAAACACCCATCTGGCCCAAGATCTCTCTCCCAGGTCTGGCCAGCAGGCGGTGGTGAAGGTGCTCAAGGAGGATGTGCCCAGCACCTTTCGTTCCCATCACCTGGTGGTTGGGTTTCCATAATAATCTGGAGGCACGAATCTGGATTCAAAACCATCCAGCCCACACTGCACCCATACCTTTCAAGCAGAACCAAAATTCAGCATCATGGAAGCGTGCAAAAGGCTTCTGGTCCCCAAGAGGAATGCAAACACCTCCACGGGCTGGGCTTTCTTTGTGGGTGAGAGAAGCTGCAGTGGGGGAGAGCAGGAGTCCTTCCAGCTACCAGTAGTAAGCATAAATACACTGTTCTGATTTGGGAATGTGCAGATGGGAAGTAGGTGTCTCACATGTAACGCCGTGGCTGGGAGGAGATGTTCCAGAGAAAGCAGAAATCCAGGGCGGCTGGGATCGTCAAGCTGCCAAAGCTCAAACAAATGCTGGCTTGGAGATGGGGATGAGGAAGGGGCAGGGAGGGTCTGCAGGTTCTGAATATGCTATCGGGGTGTTTGGGGTTTCGGTGTTGCAGCTGTGGGCACAGTGCAAGGGTCATTGCAGACCCTGACCACTGGGAGAAGCCAGCTGGGACCATGCTCCTTGTGAATTAAATAGGACTGAACCTCCTGCTTATGTAAGAAAAGGCAAACTCCAGTTCTGGCCAAAGAATGGGCTTTTCCATTCTGTTCTGCCACTAATTTTAAATTATAAAGTTGTATCAAAACTCAGATTATTTGTGGGGGAAAACTGAGAGAAGCCAAAGCAGCTCTTGCTCTTTGGCTCTCAAAGGAGCTTCTTGCTCCCCTTGGTCTGTGAGAGTTTTGATCTTTGGAAAATTGCATTTTCTTGCAACCCAGATGTGGTGTGACCCATCTGGTCAGCCAGTGTCTTTGAAGGGAAGAATATAAAATAAAATGGTTCTGGGATGCAGCAGTCAGTGTTTATAAACCCATATTCATGGAACTGCATCTTTGGGACTGAGTATGGTGCTGCGATTGGGAAGGCAATTCTCCCCGGACCAGCTCAGCAACACCCAGTCTGGACAAAAAACAAAATTTCTGCGACAGAAAAAAAAATAAGATGTGGGTAAAAAGAACCAGTGCTGCCCTCAGGAGGGGAAGGTCAGGAAATGCAGACATGTGTGGCTGTCCTAGTGCTATGAAAATGAGGATGGACATCTTTCTTCTAAAGTCACCTCCTTTTTCCCCACAGTACATATCCCTGAAACAGCTGAGTATGGAAATTAGACTTGAAGAATTTACTGTGTGTTGCTCCTTCCACCACATTTAGATTTCAAGCCTTGGGAGGAGCACTGAGGAAGTTCCTTTATGTGGATAACCTACTGCACGAACCCCTGCGTGCCAACAGCCTCCGGTTCTTGGAGCCATCCTTTGCTGGCACTCCTGGTGCATCCGAAGGATTTTCTCGCAGGACCTTTGTGTGCCTCCCAGGGAGGGGGACGGTTCTTCCAGCCTCCTTCCCCAGCAGTGTGATGGTCTCCTCCTGCTGCCATCCCCAGGAGTCAACGACACTTCAGCAGTTTGTCAGTATTTTGGGGCTCATCTCTTGGTTTTGTACAGCAATTAATCTTTACTTTCAGGTTTTTTTTGTTTCATTTGATGAATTTTGCACCTTTCCCTTCAACAGCGAGTAGATTCAGAAGGAAATGCGTTTTCTAAGGCTGTCATGAAGTCTTTAGTCTCCTCATTTGACGACTGCCTGCCAGCTGACAGCATCAGCACGTTTCCCATACACTGGCTGGGGACGTGATGTGCTGCTTCAAGTCTGAAAACCGAGCCCCGCTCTCCGGAGTCCCCATCCTGCGCTTTACCCACAAAGCCACTGAAACCTCCTTGCCTTTGCCTTGTAGGCACTGGCATTTGGGGATTCCTTATGGCATGGCAACAAGAAAAAAAAAACCTGAACAACTGCAAAAGCATGTTTTGCTGGCTGTCTTTGGTGAGGACAGGTGATTTTTCCCTCCCTCTAGCTGACAGCTTCCCCCTCATCAGCACAATTTTGTCTGAGCTTATATTGCCACTGCAGCAGTTAATGGCCAGGAACCTCAACAAAGGATGACTAAATATAATTAAGGCATGCTGACTGATATCTTATACCCTTGATTTTGTATTCTTAATTAATGAATTAATAAAAAAAAACCACCTCTAGGGGACTTTCTCTCATCCAGATTTTTTTTTTCCTCTTTGGCGTTTCATCTCCAAGACATCATACTGGTGTACTTCATAAATTATGTGCTTTCTGCTTAAAGCACCTGAACCAAAAAGGAAAATGGAGCTAAGAACATAGATCCAGAGAAATCACCAGTATAATTCCAAGTTCTCCTTTTTCAGAGCAGTACCCTGAAAAAAAAAACCTGCATCCACTGCAGCTGAATATATCTGACTGCCTGTGTCCCTGCCCAAGAAAACTGAGAGAATAAATAGCAGAGATGTCATGGTACAGACCATTCTGCCTGGAAGAAGGTATTTCGCCTTTGTGAAAACTTGTTTACCAGTTCTCCTAAACAAAGGTGCTTTTGCTGGGCACAAGAGCAGGTATCCATCTGACAGCACGGAGCAGCCCATTAGTGACTGAATCATCATCACAACATAAGGAAGGACAAACCTTAAAACTGTCCAGGTTAAAACCAGATCAAGATTAAAATTCTTCCTGGCTGTGGTTACAACAGCAAAGCAAAAATAACTCAATGAAGTGCACTGCAGCAGAGTACAGCGGGGTATAGCTGTGATCAAGAAGGAATTACATAAAGAAACCTAATTTTATGAGTCAAAATTTGATCTCACTGCCTATTTACCCCGGAATCATAACTTGTTCTGATGCAGCATCGCTGGTGAAGAGAATTATGACAACAGACACCAGGTTAGTGCTTCCAGGTGCAGAATAACTAGCAGGAACAGACAAAATGGTAACCCGGACAGATACGCTCTTAAAGCAGATGGCCTTGGTAGTAATGGGAAGAAAAGCACCTGGATAAGTATCCAAGAGGTATCTGATAGCAGCAGAACTTAGTGGTTTTTCCCATCCTATGGAGTTAGCTGTGATGAGTTAGTGGAGCAATTTGCTGTAATGAAGGGAAGAAAAGCTCTCCTGGTCCTTCAGCAAATTTGCCCTTTTGGGGATGAGTGCTCATCACCTGCTTCTTTAGACACAACCCACAGAGCCTCACACTTTGTATTTGCAGGGATGGAGCAGGGCTGGTGCTGCAGGAGGGCGAGGGGAGGAGGTGGCGTGAAAGTTGGTGCGACCTGGCAGAGCAGCTCAGAAATAACACAAACACCCAGGCAAGGCTCTGCGTGAGGAGGAGGGAAATGCAGCATCGTGCCAAAACCTGCTTCAACTTCTTACAGTTACAATAATGTTCTTGTACTAAACCAGCAGCTCCCTGCGACCACAGCGATCTCACCACTTCACATACAGAATTCTTGGGTCTCCCCACTCCCTATTGCACCTCCGAGGGTAAAAAAGCAGAAAGATTCAGCTCAGATGGCAACTTTCTGCTTGTTAAAATCTGCCATTTGATAGTGTGTGTTTCCCACTCAAAAATTCGAGCAATTGATTTTTCTCTCCAAAAAACATAACAAAACAACTTTCTCGCACCAAATTGTTTTTCTGGTTCTGACTAGCTGCATTGGTACTGAACACTGCTCAACTGAAGTCAAAGTTGAATAATGTCTTGCCACTTTCAGCACTATCAACATCTTTAGAAACTATATTTTCAAATTTCAGACCAGCTCAGTGTTTCCTAAAGCACTCTGTAGAGATGTCACCTGATAACTTGCTTCTATTTTTAGTTTTCAAACAAACAACCCATGAAACACTTTTGCTTTTGCCAAATATTTGCTAAACACTTTTTTCCCCCCCCAAACACATTTCAGGCTCTGTTACACTCAGAGATTACTCACTTTGGCTGAGCTGGTCGTGTCACACAGTGGTGTAATCACATGCTTCTGGTTTTGCTCCCAGATAGTTGATTTAAGCAAATTCAGGCAGAGGAAAGTGTGGAGCCCAACATCTCCGTGCTCCCCACACCCAGGCAGGTGTGGCTGGGGCTGAACTCCAACCACTGCTCTGGCACATCCCTGTAACCAGGGGGTTTTACCAAAATATTTCTCTTCCACCGCAATCCATCGACATCAAGTGATTTCAGGGACACGACAGATTCAAAGACAGTTCCATGGAGCAGTGTTTAACTACAGGCTTCATCTGCTCCCAGGCTGGGGAAGAGCTGGAATCCCCACAGATCCCTTTGGCTCGGGGACCCCTTCCAGGAGCACCCCAGGTTGGAAGGAGCACGGTGACAGCTTCTCTTGCTGCAAGAAGTGGAGCAGCTCCAGGAGAGGAGCCGTGGGGGGGACCTCCCAAGGTGCAAAGTCTCTGGCTCAGCACACCCCACACCAGCAGGACAGATCCACTCCAGCCACCGAGCCCTGGTGACATGGTCCCCTGGAAGGTGGGATTCCCAACACAAGCACTAACAGACTGATGCCAGCAACCTGAGTACTGGCTGCCCGGTGTAACCTGCATGTCTCCTCCCTCCCAGAACTATAAAAAGTCTCTAGTTTACCCCAACACAAGCCTGCAAGTTCAAAACACCTGAGCTGGGCTGTTCTTTCCCTGCTCCTCAGTGCAGAGCTCTGGGCACAGGGAACAAGCTGTGCCCGGTTCTGCAGTGCTGGGAGCTGCTGCAAGCCAGAGAGGCACAGAGACACACAGTGGTACCCTCAGGAGTCCACTTGACCTTGACCATCTTGCTGACCACCCTGGACCACATCCCTGTGCTTTCCTATCAGAAAGGAGCATCATGCGCTCAGCTCCAGCCCCCCAGGGATTTCCATGCCCCCATCCCGCCAGGCTGGCAGCATCCAGGGCTTTGTCACCTTCTGGGGTCCCGGTGGGGCTCAGAGCAGGTGGCATGCAGGGCTGCCCCTGTGCATCCCTCTCGCAGGTGCCTTTTCTCCTCCCTTTCCAGTGGCCGCTTTAAAGTGCCGCAAAGGATGGTCCTGCTCCGGACACCGCATCCTGCGCTCGGCCAGCGGCTCCTGGCCCCAGCCAGGATGGGGTCACTCCACTCTCCAGCAGCAAAAGACCCCCTCATTCTCCCCCACATAAGAAGGGCAAACTCGGGGTGGCCACTTGCTTCAAACAGGACCGGGCACTCCAGTACCTCATTCATCCCGGAGAAC
>NW_010102993.1:42096-50256 GCF_000699245.1 Pterocles gutturalis | reverse complement strand
TCCAACCCAAAACATCCTATGATTCTATGAAGGGTTAATTATTGTGTATCAGGGCTGTAGGTGATTGCTCGTCTGTGCTCTAAAGTGAAGAAAGGAGCAGAGAATTTCTGCCTGTGGAGGGAAGGGCAGAGGCGCGGGTGGCTGTTGCTGGCTGCAGTGACCTCTGCTGGGAAGCCCACAGATGCTCCGGTCCAGCTTCAGCAACACAACCCACTACTTGATCTAAACTGTAGGTTTCTGCCCAGGTGATTTCCACGGTTTGGTTTTTTTTTGTTTTTTTTTGTTTTGTTTTTTTTAATTTAGAATTCCATTTTCCTTTAAGTACCTTGTCATCCAGGAGTAGAGAAACATCGTGTGGGCCAAGCTGCACAATTTGCAGGCATGCGATGTGCGCTTCACTGGGAATACTAAGCACAATTAAGGCACTGCTGGTCTTGGGAAGACTGAGGCAAACTGGAAAAAAAAATGCCTTCTTCCCATCCCAGCACAACCCTTGAGTGCAGTGGCCACGAGCGGCCAGGGTGGCTGGTGCGTGCAGGCATCACCTCCCAAAGGGATGTCTCCTTCCAAATATTGCTCCCTGTGTACTTCAGGGGTGATTCAGCTTCTTCTGCTGCCTTGTTCCAGACTACATTTTATATTCGCTGTCTCCCTCAATCCCACGTGCTCACATCCTTCTTCTGATTTCAGCGAGGGGCAGATTGGCTCAGTACAGAGGGCTCTGCAGTGGTAGCACTAAACCCTTTCTCCCCCTTTCACTTTCAAACCAAGCAAGTTTATCCTCCTTCAGAGAGCACAGTGGCACACTGCCTATTTGGTTTGCAAATCAGAAAGGGGAGAGGGTCTTGTGGGAAACCTCAGCGCTCAGTGTTGCGTGTCCGATGAGCTCTTCTTGGGTGTCTTTGTGGGTAACCCCCCCATTAGCCCCGTGTGTGACGGTTGGGTGTTGCTGGTCTCAGAGAGGGTTAGGTTGGTTTGGAGAACCTCAGAGGTTCTCAAAAACAGAAATGCAAAGCATTGATAGGTGCATGGTAAAAACTGTATGGCAGACTGTGTTTCAGGCTTTAAAGAGATAATGCTGTAGTAGATCATTTGCATTAAAACTGCCTTTGTGATCGCCATGGTATGAGGTACACAAATGATCACGTGAATGTGCATGAGCACAAAGGAAAATGTATAAATATATACCTTAATTTCCATTACAAGTGAATATTTGCCTGAAATGTCATGTGGGATCCTAGTGTACCTTCAACTAACAACTAAGAAGGCAAAACTACCCTTGTCCTACCCTTAAGGGACCAGACACTAGACCTGCACAGCAAAATCAAGGTTTCCAAACACGTGCTGTGTAAAGCCAAATGGGCAGTGTATTGGTTTCCTGTTGTTAATATTAAGAACTTAATTCATGATGCAGTCTGCCTGGAAATTTTGCTAAAATATCATGGGCTTTTCGAGATATTTATGTGGAGTGAGGAGCCTACTCATGTATTTGTTACTCTGCCATCCTGCAGTGCATTATATTTGAGTTCACTTATTGTTGATGTTAAATTTCCTGTGTGTGAAGGTCCTTATATGAATGCAGCTTTTGATGTCTGATTATGGGCATAAATTCAGGTCAGTCATTATCTCCCCAGTGAATTCAGAGGAAATTTGATTAGTCTGAGTTCTTACGGGAAAGATCCTGCTGGGAGCAGGGGACCTTCTGCTCTCAACATCTTCACGTAGACATTAGGATGCTTGGGACAGTTGAGGATGAGGTTCTGACCCATGAGTGAGCATCTTATTTAAGCTACTTGAACCTTGAAACATGTAGAGAGTTTTACATTTGCTGATAATGCACTTTTACTTTCTTTCTGAACGTGTCCGTCTGTTGTTTCATAAGTGGTCTCTGTTTACCATTTCCCAGCTTTCTCTTGCTCTTAAAATGACTGTCTGCAATTGGTGTAATTAATATTCTGCCCCTGGAGATGTACTGGTAGTCTCTTTAGGGTTTGCACAAGTTAAATGTATTCTTTGAAATGATTTGTAAGCATTTAAGGAGCAAACCCAGAGAGGCATTGCTCTGACTAGTTAATTAGATGTTTGCTTGTAGAGATGATTTTTCTTTCAAAGCTAGCATTTTGACAAGAGGCTCAGTGGGAATGATCAGTGGGAATGGTGAGGGTGTAGAAAACTCGTGAAGATGCCTGGAGCTGTTGCACAGAAACTGCGTGGTGCTTAATAACACTGCAGGGAAATTCGGGCATCCAGAGCTGGTGTGACATTGCAGGAGGGTGAATTTAGTGGGAAGGAGCGTGGGGCTGTTGTAAGGCAGCTGCCTGCCTGTGCCAGCTTGTGCATGGGGGAAAATCCCTGCCTTCTCCCTGCCAGCCTGCACCCTGCCTCCATCACCTCCTCGCATCCCGCTTTGCTGCTGTCCTGAGACCTCAACCTCCAACCAACCATGTTCATTCATCTGACACAGGAACTGTAAACCTCTAATGCCCCTGATACTTAACCCTTAAACAGTATGGCTTCAGAGAGGATTGAAGGAATTTTCTGTGAATAATAATAGTATTCTGGGCTGCAAAGCTCTCCTGACTGTTCACATTGGTCAAAATCGTATTTGGTGATGTTGAATAAAGCACAGACAAGTAGTGTCTAACTGAAAATTGCTTTATGTTTTGCAGCCACTTAAAAAATTAAAAATTACTGTTTTGTCTTATGGTATCTTGTTATTTTTCAGGATCAAGCATGAAAATATAGTTGCCCTGGAAGACATATATGAGAGTCCGAACCATTTGTATCTGGTCATGCAATTGTAAGTACTGAACCTAATTAAGTTTTTGTATCAAAATTGCCAACTCTTCTTCCTCTGGTTTTGTTCTTTAACCCAAAATATGGGATACTGAGAGGTATTTGTCTTGTGTGCTGCAGTCTGCAAAATCCCTGGCAGGTGGCTAAAAATGGATCTCCAGGTGTGATGGGATGGGTTGTTGTGAAATTGGGAGCTAAGGTGTTTTGGGAATACTCTCACCCAAATCAAACCAGAGTGAAGAAGAGGTGTTAAGGGGATCAGAACTGGCTCCATACGTATGGAGCTGCCACAGTTTAGTTCCCTGTGACTCAACAGATATCTGACCTGTACTGAGCGAGAGGTGACCCAAGATGCCACCGTGTGCATGGATGCACAGGTGCTGGATTTGCAAGAAAATTTCATCCTTGTCTCAGCTGCAGCAGCAGCTCATACTGCTGTTCCTTGACACGTTTCTCTTACCACAGCCCTTCTTCCCCAGTTTCCTCCTCTGAGCCTGAGAAGGTCAGGATTGCATCAGGTACATGACACACTGTGGCTGACCTGGTCCTCCCATTACATCCAGGGAGGAGGGAAGTCACAGGCAGATGCTCATACTGCATTTTTTTTTCCCACTTGTTTCTGAAATCAATTAAAAAACATTATTTGAAGTTAAAAATTCCTCTCACCAGCTCTAGTCTCTCTCTTGTTGAATGATGAGGTCACCTCAAACAAGAGCAGAGCAGACAGGACAGAGGGATAAAGCACAGCTGGGAAGAGACAGATGTGCCGTAGGGAAGCCTGGAGCATCTGATAGAGGCAGCTCTGGGTTTAAATACCCCACGGGAAGCCCTGGGACACTATGCCAGTCCCCCATCTGTTGATAATATTCAGGCATGGAGATGTCATTAGAAGTTGTTCTGCTGGCAGTGTGGGAAGAATAGTGCCCTGTATATTTTTAATGTGTTTTTGTAGCCCTACATTTCATCCCAAAGTGCTGCAGAAGGACTTGCACAGGAACATCAGTGTTGTACAAATTCCAACAAACCAGCTGGGTTGTGGGAAGCACCAATTTCATGATCAGTTGATTTACAAATCCTTATTTTTGTTTAATCTCTTTAGAAAAAAATAGATCAATATTACTCCTACTTATTATTATCTTGTTTAATGTAGCGTAACCGTCACTTTTCTAAATTTCTTACATGCAGATGATTGGGTTATCTGAAATATAGATCTGTAATCATAGGTGCCACTGAATATATACCAGTATAAATTTCTACATGCTCACAGTTCAACACTTCCTGTTATAGCTGTATTTGTAAACCCAGACAACTAATTTCCAAGGGCCAAGCATTTAGCTGTTCCAGACAGACACAGCTTCACTGATGCCCACCAGGATGAGAGATACCCAGGTGAAGTCAGCAGCTGGGAACCCATCCGCAGTGTTTGAGGCAGCAGCTCTGAGCACTCTCCAGCCCTGATGAAGAGCTGCACCTTATGTTACAAGGTGGACTGAGACATCGTGCATACAAATGCATTGAACTGAATCTGCCAGGCAGCAGGATCAATGCTTTTTATTATTCCATGAAGAAAAAGCAGGAAAAATCCTCAAAAAACTACATTTGATCAAATATGGCCACACACTTGAGTGCAGTTAATTGACAGCAGCGTAACAAACTCCCACTCACACCGAGAGCCCGTGTGACGAACCTCGTGTGTATGTGTGTTCTTAATCTGCCTCAGCTATGGGGTACAACATAGAATCATAGAATCAGTCGTAGAATCATAGAATCATGGAATGGTTTGGGTTGGAAGGGACCTTGAAGATCATCCAGTTCCTACCCCCTGCCATGGGCAGGGACACTTCCCACTAGCCCAGGTTGCTCAAAGCCTCATCCAGCCTGGCCTTGATGGCCAACGTGTTAGCTTAAGCTTAATTTTATTAAAGTAATTTGATGTTGTGCCAAGCCATCGCTGTTGGCCCTCCTTGCTGCTGCGAATCAGGCAAGGCCATGTTGCTCTCTGCTCTGCACAGGGTATTTCCAGGGAATAACCTTTCTGCGCTTTCTTGAAAAAGGGTTGTGTTATCCCAAGGTGGAGAGGACGGGATAGCCAGGTACTTACCTGCATCGCTGTGGTTGTTGCATTAAGGATGGTGCAACCTCTGCACTGCCTCTGAATTTTCATCAATAGTTGGGATTGGGATCGATTGGCATCAATAGCTGGGCGGCAACTCCACAAAGTGCGGAAGACTCACAATCAATTCTGCATGCCTCCTTTCTTGGTTTCTGTCTGGAAGAAGGCATGCACAGATAATCTCTTGTTTCCAAGGTAACACCAACTTGTTGATACAATAGCTGCAAAGCATTGCACGCCATGAGGTATCTATTTGTTTACATCTCTGCCGTATTTATTATTAGATAACTTGTGGGTTTGTTAGCTTCTCAGATTTGTACATTTCTCCTAAACAGGACAGTAGTTGTCTACTTTTAAAACTGGGGTTTGATATGAAGAAGAATGGGTTCTGATCAAGCAGCTTTCAGGAAGCAGCATTTAAATTAGAAAGAAAAAAAAAAAAAGAGGAGGGTAAAATGAGGGCCACTCATAGATCAGTATCATGGGCACAACAAGTCTCAAATCCATGTGGCCTTCTCGCTGGTTCATTGCTTGCTAAGTGGGCACTAACTGATCTTTCCCAAGGGAGATTTTTTGTTGCATGAGCAGTATTTTCATTACCAGCCTTTAGAGCATGCCTTGTAATGTTGTCAAAAATCCACATGACAGCTTCTGAGCATCTCACAGCACCTCTGTGGGAGAAGGCTTTTGGAGGTAGACCAAGCCTCCCTGTGTATGGTCACCCTCTGGTACGTCTGCTTTTACTTGAACGCCATGTTTGGTAGAAGACCAACTTAAAGGATAAAAATTGCACCTCGTTTATTCTGTCAAATAAACGTGTGGGCAAGCACAGGTGGCAATGTCTGCGCTGGAGTTGATAGGAAGAAGGGAGGTGAAGAGGCAGCTGTTTGTGTCTACTTGACAATTTATTCCTGCCAAGTCCCTCTGGGACCTCTTCCCAGGGTTATGTAGCTGTTAGTGAATCTGTCCTGTGAGCTTCCTGGCACGTTCATAGGGAAATATGATCTCTGGCTTTGATTTCACCACCTTGTTTTTACATATATTGTATACAAGCGTCATTAACCTGTTCAAAATCACACAGCCCTCTTAGTGCAAGGTAGACCAAAGTCCAGCTTGGAGATCCCCAGATTTCACAGCTCAGAATTTCATGTGCTGTCTCTAAAGTGTTAACCTGTTCCTTAGAAATGGATGGGACATTTTTTCTTTATTTGTTTTCCCAAGATAAAGGATATTCCAACCCAGTGACTCTTAGTTTGGCAAGGTTATGGACAGCTCCATGCTCTCTTTTGCTCCAAGGGGTATTGCTCAGCTTTGGTATGAGGTGGAGTTATTGGCGCAGCTGCAAAGCAGAATACAGATGTAGGATAATCGCTGCCTCTCCTCTGATGATTCTGCTAAAATTTTGCAGGCGCTATAGAAAAGTACTGTAGAGCATTTAGATTTTGTCATATTTCCATTAGGATGATGTGCTTTCAAACCAAGAAAACACCTGCTCCTTTCCAAACGTGGATTTCTTATAGTACCATTAAGTCTTACACAGGCAACAAAGACAAACACTAAAATACTTGAAAAGTTTCATTCCTTCTGGATGCTGGGTGGCTTTTCCCTGGAGGATATTGTGAAAGATGGGGAAATAAAGTGCTTTCATAAATAAAAGTTTTACTAACTGTCTCGGTATGATAGTAAACTTTGTTAGTGAGCAATTACAGGATTTTTAGTTGCTGTTGGTGCCACTTGGCAAGAATTACCCTATTGTATCTTCCAAGCTGTCTGCCTGACTTCACCTCATCAGTACAGGGAAATATCCTGATAACCTGATGTGGTTGGTACATTGTCAGATACTAGTATTTCATTGGCATAATCAGCCTCTCTTGGGTATTGATGACTCGTTTCCTGCATGCTGGCAAATCATGCGTAAGAATGGATTTACATAAACATATCTTTTCCTTCTGGGTGTTACAGGATCATCTACACACACTGTTTCTGAACGTGCTGCCTGGGCAAGTCAGAGCAAAGTCTCAAAGCTCAATTCTGATTTCATCCATATTGTTTTCCTGCATCAAAGCGTGAAGCAGTGAAGTTTGGTTTCCTGCAGACTTGCGTGCGCCCTGCGTTAGTCACAGCCGCAGGAGCTGGATATGGGGTCGCATTAAAAATTGATGAAGACATTCGTTTCCCTGTTCTTTATTCATCCATATTGGCTTAAACTATGTAGGAACTTAATATTTTCGGTATCTCTACTCTTGTGTCAAAGTTGGTTGAAGTTCACCCAATGGGTCAGAACTCACTAGAGGTTAGCAGACTGGGATGGAGAGCCGTTGCCTCACTTCACCTGGAAAACAGGCTAAAAATAGGTCTAAATGGCTTCTCCAAAATTTATGAAATTCATCTCCCTGTCCCAGGGCAGGATATGCTGCCTGTACCGGCCGATCAGACTTAGCAGATGGTTTTCTAACCTGTTCTTAAAAATCTCCAGGCTCATGCTCCCCAGGGAATAAACACTCTTGCTTAACATCCTTACAGGTACGGAGCATTTCCTGATAGCTAAGTCTTCCAGGCTGCAATTTTAACCTGCTATGCTGGCCGTCTTATTTCTCTAATTCCTCCTGAAGGCAGCGAGACCATTCAAATGGGGACAGGTTACAGAAGCAGGCCCTGGAAAGCATGTAGCTAGGTAAATAATGATAGAACTTGAACACCTGCCTGTGAGTTTCTCTGCACGTTTTTTTTCGCAGTCAAGAACAGTGCCAAATCCGGAGGAATTCCTATTAATACCAGGATCTAGTTAAAGAACGTGAAAACCCCACTGCCAGGCTGGCATAGCTTTCCCCCTCTCTGGGGAGCTGTGCTCCCGAGGAGCGGGTCCGACCCTCCTGGCAGGAGCGCTGCTTTACCTGGATCCCATCAGCTGGTGTTTCTGGTTCTCCGAGGAAACCAGAGTATTTCACCTGCATGAGGTCTTTTGAGGCTTTGACATCTCTGCTGAGAACAAGCTTTTAGGGAGATCCGTTTGGTCCAGCTAACCCTGAATGCTTCTCCATACTTTTGCAAAAAAAAAAACCAAAAAAAAAAACCATCCCAAACTGAGCGTAAAACCCTGACTTTGGGGTTTTTCCAGCTTGGCATCTTAACCTTGCTGAATTATTCAGACGATTCCCATCACAGAAAAGCCAGAATGACGAGGGCTCCTTCCTGCTGGGTGCAAGTTATGCACAGAGGAGAGCCCTGCCCAGAAGTTTGCAGGCTCAGAG
>NW_010102993.1:22822-42078 GCF_000699245.1 Pterocles gutturalis | reverse complement strand
CCCCCCCCGCCACAGACAAGTGCCTTGTCACCCTGTAATGGGTCAGGAGGCAGGTACCTACCTACCTGCAGTAAAACCTGCAGAAGTTTTTATTATTACTGGAACTATGCCGCTCGGGATTTTGCTTTTCACTTGTATGTTTTCCAAATAAGCAAGCAGAGTGCTAAGCTGTGATTAAGTGTTGAATTACCTTTTTTTTTTTTTTTTTTTGAAAGCCCAATGCCTGAGCACACTCTGAGGGCACCCATGCATGGACGGGGTGTGCAAGTGCCATTTCAATGAAAATATTCAACTTCCAAGAAAAACAACAGACAATGGAGGGAAGTGTGCCGTGTTTGCCAGGTTCCTTAAGGAGTCTAGCAAGGACACGCTGTGTTACAAAACAGTGATACGCACGCCAAGCCGCCATCGCATCAGGATGCTAATTAAAGCAAAACATAGATCTGCCACACCGCGTTCCCTCAATGAGACTTATTCCCATATTTGTTTTATTTGTGCCTGTGAAGCATTATGCAAAAGACAGAAGGAAATATCTCTGCATTCACAATGGGATTTATGTGAATGATAAAAGCAAGCTAGGTTCTTTAGCAGGGGAAAATACTTGTGTCCAAGCATCTGAGAGAAGCCCACTAGCATCACCTTTTTCTGCGGATGGTGTGTTTGTTATCATTATTAGTAATAACAGTAATGGCAACAGGAGAAATAACACCAGTAATGGAGAACACTGGAGCTGGTGACTGTGAGCCAGGGGGTTCAGTTCATTTCATGATACAGGATGGGAGATCAGCTGCACATCCATAGACTCTGCTTTTTGTTTCCAATACACCTAGCTCAGATGAGATGTCTAAAATGGGACATCCTGAAGTAGTGCCCAGAACCCACTGAAAATACACTGTGTCTATGTTGAAAGCCTTGGATCCCAGGCTTCCAGCACCTCCTCGTGCTGCACAGGAATAAGATGTGTGGTAGATGTACATGGCAGATGGATCTCATGGGGTTTATTGGCTAGGATGCTTAATGGATGGGCCAGGGAAAGACCTGTTTTCAGTTCCTGGTCAAGCAAATATACATGAATTTTATATGAATCAGTTATTGGATAAATTTTTCGCTTGGTTTGGGGTTTTTTTGAGCAAACGCTACTTGAGAACTACAGCACCAGGAAGGCTGATGCACAGCTGGGCATGCCAGGAAGGAGCCCGCGATGTGCTAAGGGAGCTTTGCTTGGCCTTGGACACAGCTGAGCAGAGTCCTAGGGACTGTCGTTAGGCAAGACTTCATTTCCTCACTGTTTGTGGAGTGAAACACCAGTGATTTGGGCAAAGCAGCCTTCCTGAGTCTGCAGTGGAACAAGAAATGCCACTAACTACGCCCCATGGCTGAAAAAAGTCTTTTGCTGCTTCTACAGACAAGAGTTTTTTGAACCGGGGGAAGGTGCTATAGAGGGCACATCTCTCCAGGGCTGGATCCAGCTGGTGAGCGTGGAAAGCAGAGAGGGACAGCAGCAATGGGGTTGAGCATGTGTGACACGACTGGGAGCATCAGACCGTGATCGTGGGAGAAATGGTCAGAAAAATGAATCCTGAGCCCATTGCAGCCTTCAGTGTGGATGTATTGCAGATGCAGACCCAAACTTCAGGTCTGGGATGTTAGATTTTGAAATTGTCCTTATTATTTGGGCATGTGCAATACAGGTTTTGGCTGCAGCCCATTTCTAGTGCTTAACGCAGTCAGAGCGTGGTATATCAGTATAGCTCAAAAAAAAAAGATATCTAAAAAAAAAAAAAAAGCCTTACCAGAATTTTTGAAGGCATATTGACTGAACAACATAGATCACCCTGTTAAAAGGCTAAAGGAGTTAATCTTCCTGAACTTCAGTATTTTCCTACTAGAGCTTTGCAAGCTGCTGATCGCATAACAAACTGACCCCTGGCATCTTGCCACTGGGAACTGAGTAGTGGTTATTAACCCAGCATCAATTCCACATCTTTTTCTTTGGGGAAAAAAGGTTATTACATCAGTTGGGTGATGCTGGTGAGTGTTCTGTACGAAGTATCTTCCCTTTTCCAGTGGCTGAGAGGTTATAAACAGACTAGGAAAGATTAA
The DNA here is from genome assembly GCF_000699245.1 of Pterocles gutturalis. Lineage (NCBI taxonomy): Eukaryota > Metazoa > Chordata > Aves > Pterocliformes > Pteroclidae > Pterocles > Pterocles gutturalis. The sequence continues at coordinate 39,975 of NW_010102993.1, read as the reverse complement.
GGTTGGGGTCGAGATCAGGGCATGGACAGATCTGTTGGTAACAGATTAACAGACCACAGGGGTGATCTCCAGGTTGACTTTTAGACACCTGTAATTGCTTGGATTGTGTATGATTCTGAAAGCGTGATATGTGCTCACTGGATGGTTCTAGCTGCCCTTAGCACTTTGGTTTTTCTTTTGCTTTTTTTATGGCTATGGCAGGACTTTCAGTAGCTCCTACTCCCCATGTCCCCTCCAAACACAGCACCTTCTCCTGGGAATGGCACTGAACAGCAGCCCTGTTGCTTCCTTGTGCTGTTTTATATGTAGCGGCTTCAGCCGTGGCTTGGAGCAGGCATTTCCGAGTCCATGGGCATCAGTCCAGCCTTCCTCCAGCCGCACAGGAATGGTGAAAACCTTTTTCATCTTGGGGACTGTAAAAAACTTTCTCATGATTTCTAAAACCACTTATAGGCAGTCACCTTCAATGGGTGTAGATGATTACCAACATCCTTGCTCCTAAGCTTGCTCTCATTATTGTTAGCTTAGTCTGAAGTGTCCCAGGCATTAGCAAAGCAACACTGAGGGTTGTTTTTTTTTAAATCAAAGCACTATGCTACATCTGATGGAGAGTGATTTTTTTTTTCCCTGTAGCCTTGGGAATAAAGAGATAATGGAGAAACTGTCCACATTTTCATTGAACAGACAGCATTATAATGTTTGCTTTTACAGAAATGTGAACAGTTCAGATGAAAATGGATTTTTTTTCTTTATAGATATCTATTGTTGCAAAGCTGCCATTGTCAATAAGGAAAACAAGAGGTTTGGCCAAAATTCCAAATAAACTTTGTTTTGGTGTATTATTCTTTAAAGTTACAGAAAGATTTGAAGGCCTCATAAATCAAACAAGCATATATGAGGAGCCTGAGAGGAGACCTTACCACTCTCTACAACTACCTGAAAGGAGGCTGTAGTGAGGTGGGTGCTGGCCTCTTCTCTAAAGTAACAAGTGATGGGACAAGAGGAAATGGCCTCAAGTTGTGCCAGGGGAGGTTTAGGCTAGATATTTGAAAAAACTTCTTCACTGAAAGAGTGATCAGGCATTGGAACAGGCTGCCCAGGGAAGTGGTAGAGTCACCATCCCTGGAGGTGTTCAAGAAATGTGTAGATGTGGTGCTTAGGGACATGGTTTAGTGAGTTAGGTGGTGTTGGGTTGGACTTGATGATCCTTGAGGTCTTTTCCAACTTTTATGATTCTATGATTATTTTCCTATACTGGTGAGTACTTTCTGAGAGTTATTTGAAGTAGTGTCTGGTCCGCAGCAAGGTCCAGTACCAAATCCTTAGGGTGAGAGTACGTGCCTTGATTGTTTCTTTACAGTAATACACTTTGGCAGCATCGACTTGAGTTTTTTCCCTCAGCCCATCAGCAGTTCCCTCGTTAACTCCCCAGTTAGGGCTCCCAGTTACAGCTGGGCACAGAGGTGTACATGCCCATGTTGTATAGCGTGGTCTGGTATAGGCAATTCACCAGGCAGCAATATCTATCTGCCAGTAATCCTGTATAATATCCCTGCTTCCCTCAGAGCAGGAGGGAGGCCTTTCTCTCTGAACAGCAGGCAGGTGGCTATTTAGAGCCCTAGCAGTTTTCTCTCTGTTTTATTGGCTTTGGATAACCATCTCTTTCCTTTCATGCCTTGCCCAGAAGTTTCATTGCTGGTTTCTTGATGTTTGCGTAGTCACTGAATTAGTCTTTTACACTGAGTTCTGTATCTCTCAGTACCTGGTAATTTACGCTGTGGTGCACTAAAATCAATTAAATAGTTGCTTTAATTCAGGAGGAAGGGGTTTTGCAGCAAGGCGGATAATAATTGTTAAATCCATATGTGCCACAGTATGAGAATTCATTATGATACGGCAGGATCCCTCTCAGGCATGATGTGGAGGCATTCTGATTAAACGGTTACACTCATTTAAACAGAAAAGGGCTTTCATAACAACTTTGGAAAGCTTTGAAGTTAAATAATGTGGCATAGAAGCCAGATATAAAATTAACATTGGCATTCACAAGTCCATTCTTTCACATGGTGAAACCGTTAGTGAAAGCTGGTTTTCCCTCCTGAGTTTTCTTTTGGACAAAAGTTGTACAGACTGTGGTGAAGGGGACAGTAGCAGGCTCACAGGTGTTATGGGTCAGTGCATACCAGGAGGCATTTAATGATTTTGTGGCAAAAAACCATGCTCAGTTTCCCAAGCACGCTCATATCTCAGCTCCAACCTCTGTTCTAGAACAGTATAGCCACACCGGATACTCTGCTTTATGGGTCAGTGCATACCAGGAGGCATTTAATGATTTTGTGGCAAAAAACCATGCTCAGTTTCCCAAGCACGCTCATATGTCAGCTCCAACCTCTGTTCCTAGAACAGTATAGCCACACCAGTTACTCTGCTGAAGAGCCAGTCCAGAGTCAGTGTTACACTAACTTGCAGTTATATTTTTATTGTATTATCAAGAGACTCTGTGTACAACTTCTAGAGGAACCCATTAGGCAAGGTGATGATGAAACATTATCATGCTGAAAGAAAAAATCTCTTGCTTTACACTTTGTCTGGCACTTGCCCCAGGGACTCTACATAGGGTGTATATTTAAAGCTGGGGAGGCTCATGTAGTTTTCTGTGGCTGGGCTGGAGCCCAAGGCTCTAAATAGGATTGTGTAAAACCTGTAATTTTTAACGGAAAAACAGGTTGCTGTTTGAAATCCTGTTTTGACTTATTCTTGTAGCTCTGTGGTTACCTCTCCTGACAGAAACTATTTTCGTAGGACTGCAGAAGTTCTTGCCATGTTCTCCCTGGAAAATTATTCAATGGAAAATAGAAGAGTTTGGGGTCTTTCATTTTCTGAAACAGTGTTTAGGCCTGTTGTAGCCAACCTTTTTAAACCATTTTATAGAAAAAGAAAATACTGCTGCTGGTGAAGACTTTCTTTGATGTGTTTCTAGAACATGTGCTCATTTTATTCGGATTCATGCCGCATGGTTATATCTTAGCCTGTAAAAGCCATTTTTTTCCCTTAAATTGGAGGAAAAGTGTGTTCAGAGACCCAAATACATACGTCATCTTTTCCCTTCTTCTCCAAGACAAAATTCCCATTTGGGCTGTGTGATCCTGGCTTAGCTGTAAAAAGCTTTCTGTACTAGAGTCCTGAAAATGCTTTGGGGGAGTTTGGTGCTTATTCTCTCTGGTTATTCAGTTTGTTAGTAGCATTTAACCACTCTGTAATTCTATTTTCTTCTTCCCTAACTGATGATACTCTAAGGAGCACTGACATCCTTGGGTGAGACGTAGTGGAGCCTGTAAATGTCTGTATGTCCCTGAGGAATGAACATACCTCTTCCCAAAATGCATTTTAAAGAGAAAGAAATTAGAAATACAACTGGAAATCCACTGAAGAAGAGCTGAGATTTTAAGACCTATGTAAGCATGCAAAGAGGCAGCATTACTAAAAACTGGGGTTGGTATTCTTAATGTTAAAAAACACTTGTCAAAATAAAATTCATGCAACCGTTTATCTCTGCCTTAGAATTTTTGTCATTAAAATTCTGCCATGAGTCCCTTACAGCTCCAGAAAAGGGGTTATTCCTTTAGGAGAAAACGGAGCCAAGCATCCATCCTGCCATCATTATGATGCTCCTTGTGGTGACAGTGGTGTTAGATATACTCAGTCCTAAAGTTCATGGTCACCCTGTTACACAATGTTAACCGGTGCCAGTGGACGGGAGAAGTATGAACATAATTAAGTGCTACTGAGCAGCGAAGAGGGAAATTACCTCACTCTGGTTGCTCACCAGTGTCATCTGCCAGAACATTTATCTCACAGCAGCCCAGGGTCTTTTCCATCAATTCATGCTTGTTTCCCTGTAAACTTGGGGCAGGACCGTTTGCAGAAAGTGCTTCTGATGTTTTGCTTCTTAGGGCTGGAAACTCTCTGTCAGAAGCTTTTAAATCTGTTCTTTCCAGATGGTTTTGCAGCTGGATTTGCTACATAGGTTTTGCTTCACGTTGGTGCTGTCTTGCCTAGATTGAAGGGTGGCAAGGGAAATGTAGGTAAGATTTCTGTCACTGAAGATGGGGTCACACTTCACACCAGATGAAACAGATTTTAAAAAGCAAATTTCCTGGGGAAAAGCATTTTATCTTGCACCCTCTTTCCCCAGGAGTTGGAGACCCTTTCCTCGTTACTGAGATGTGGCCACTCTTGGGAGTCACAGCAGCTCCTAGAAACAGCATAGAGGAACATTTTGGGGAGAGCCCATTTCTCTGCTGGGTGGGGACATTTCCTTTATAATGGAGTCGGAGGGAGGGTGCTGCCTGCAGGCAAGAGGAGCCACGGCTGCTGGGAGCTGGGGAGGGGTGCTTTTGGACAGCCCGTCCTTTAATCCTGGCCCTACCTGCTTAATTAACTCAAGAAATTTGCTCATGCATTTGTGGCTGTATGTGTTCAAAAGTTTAGTGCAAAAAGGCCACTGTTTTGAGGAACAGCACAGGGAAAAAAAAAGAGGGGGAGGAAAAGAAAAAAAAAAAATAAGTGATGTAGCTGCTATCTGTGCATTTAGTTGAAGGTCTAGAGCTGCTCTCCGGCCTGAATGTCCTTTTCCTTGGAGTATGCTGTTAAATGTGACCAGGTGATAGTCGTTTATCACCTGTGGCTGCTCTCAGCCCACTCCACGTGTGTGTCTGTATCTTCATCCAAGGTGTTCTCCTGCACAAGGTGCTTTGCTGCAGGTTTCCCTTCTCACACAGGTGGATGTCCCACTCTCCAAAACTGCAGCAGCATCATGTGCCAGAGACGTCCCAGGGCTGTCTGTACTCATCTCGTATTCTACTCCAGGTCAGTATGTTACAACCCCTTGGATGCCGGCGGGAGGCAGGTGTGGGTATATTTTATTTTATTTTATTGGTTGCTTTTCCTGGTGCGTGATAGCCTCTGGCAAGGCAAACAATATAATGGTGTGCCTCTAATGTTGTGAAGGACCACTGCAAGTACCCGTCGGCTGTTAATGAGTCAGGAAGGATTGGTTGGCTTGAAATTTCGGTACGTGCTGTGTGCGCTGCCGGCTAGCCCCGGGAGCTGGGGCTGCTGCGGCCACCACAGGGACAGGGGCAGAGGAGGCAGCTCACTGCTTGAAAGAGGAGGAGGGAAAAGCAGAAGCTGAGCCATATGGTAGAAAAAGGAGAAGCAGACACAGTGTCTCAGTGGTAGGTGCTCATTAGACTCTCTGATGTGCTGGGAAGACTGACTGTGTTCTGCTAGAGGAATTGCAAAGTTCTTCTGTGAGATAAAAACTGTAGCAGTGTAGGGTGGGAAAGGTACAGATCTTGCCTATGGAAAAATATTCTAGCCTGTTTACCAGCAATGTATAACAGGAACCAGAGGCTGCAGCTCTCCAGAGTCTTGCAAGGATGTTTTTGTGGTTAGAGCACACAGGTCTGAAAATCTTGAGGTCTTGTCGTACTCTGTCATTGATTTACATTGTGGTCTCAGATCATTTTGTGTTGTAATTTCCCTGCCCACAGAAAAGGAATACTTTCCTAATTAATTCTGGGTAAGATTAATTGGTTTTGGTTTGGTTTTGTTTTTTTTTTTTTTCCTCAAGTCAATGCTACTCTTCATGCAGTAAGTTGTTAAAAAAATAAGAGCCCTGGAATCTGCCCTCTGGCATTGTCTACTGAGGGAGTTCTGTGGTCCATCTGGGAATGATTAAAAATAAATTGGCTTGCTTGCTGGGACATACTGACTATTTGGAAAAACATATTCAGGTATGCCTTGATCCCCTCCGGTGTCTCCCTAGGTACACTGTGCTGTACAGTATCCGTGCAGTGGCTTTATCCCTCCATCCATCCCATGCACGTCTGTACAGACACCTGTACAGAACATAACGCAGGATGCCTGGTGGCTCAGTGTGATGGCCATCATCATTGCATAGATTTATTTATTCATATGGTGTAGATATGTGGAAATATAAAGCGGCAGAGGTATGACATCCGAAGTTAAAAATCCACTTACATAGAGCCAGGATTTCACCTACTGTGCACAGATGTGGATGCAGCCAAATGCATCATACCAGCAGTGGAGTGGAACAAAAAGAGGCATCAATTAAAACTTTGGTAAGGGAGAGCTGTAAAACAGCAGTTTAAACCCAGTCTGGATAGAAACTGATCAGCAGTATCCAGAATTTGAATATCCATTTCTTTATGCTTCGGGTAGGTGGAAATGGTTATTGCAAATAAGGGGATGAAGGAGCGCTGTACCTGAGCAGGGTACAGCAGGCTGGCTCCATCGCCTCCTTCTGCACTGGGGACCATGGCTCGTGCCCCTCTTGTGCAGTGGGGAGCAGGGTACAGCAGGCTGGCTCCATCGCTTCCTTCTGCACTGGGGACCGTGGCTCGTGCCCCCCTTGTGCAGTGGGAGTGCAGTGTTCCTGGACCTCCATGGGGTCCGGGTGGGGTGGGTGATACGGGAATCTTCAGTGTGATGAGGTTCCTTCCAGGTCAGAAAGAAAGGCGTGCTGGGTGTCTTGTTCACGGGCAAAGAAGTGAACTCAAAGTGATGGATGCCCCTGGACTCCCTGCAGTAATGAGTAAGATGGCTAGTAATCAGCTCTATGTTTCAAATCCTTATTGGCCTCAATAATAAACACCAAAAAGGGAGTTTGGAGGAGGATTCTTGGGGGGTGAGAGCCTTTTACTTGATATATAAGCCTTCAAACCCACTGACCCTGCTGGGAAAGTTCTCTGAGTCTCCTCAGGCATCTTATTCCCACTCTGGGGGGTGGATATGAATGACTTTTTTGACTACATCTATATCAATAAATAAAAAAGGTCTGTGTGGGTGCTATCCCCTGAGCTGTGTCCAGGCACTGGCCAGGAGGATGAACCAGCCTGGGGCAGTGTGTCAGCAGCCCTGACAGCATGGGCGATTGCAGGGCAGTGCCCTGTCCCCATTCAGGGACAGAACAGGCACAAACTCTACGCCTCTGCTCCTCCTTTGGGAAGCGGAATTGACAGCCCTGTCTGCCACCTGTGAACGCTGTGAGGATAAATGTGTTAAACTCTGCGAAATTTTGAGATAATATCAGTTTAGGCATGTAAGGGCCTCAAACAAATATATTGTGCAAACACCAAGTGGTTTAAAGTACGTCTTTTGGCACAGTGGAGTTGCTTAAAGGCTAGTTTAGTTTGATGAAAAAAGGGTTTCTCAAAATGATTACTCTGAATCTCACTCCCTCTTGGCGCAAAAAAAAAAAAAAAAAAAAAAAAATCAAACCACACTGTCATCAAAAAGCCATTAAAAAATAAAAGCAAAGCAGATAGAAGATTTCTCTTGGTTTGACTTTTTAGATTTCAGAGTGGGACACATCAGTTCAACCACTGGGCGTTGCTGGTCTGGCACTGGCACCGCTGCCCATCGCCCTGCGGCACAGATTACTGCAGCAAGAGCTTCTTCCTGGCATGCTTTTTTCCAGGGCTTTCTAACACAATTCAAACTTCAGTCTGCCCACAGTCTCACCACTAGCATGAACACAAGGGTTTTAGAAGTAGTTTGCAGAGATATATTCTCACCTGGGGACATCAACCATTATTTTGTGACACGTACCTCTGCATGGTGATGAGGTCTCTCCCAAATGCAGGACAAGGAGAAGAAGAAATGGGAGAGGAAACCTGAACTAGCATCAGGAGAATTAACTCCATCTTCAAGTCACTATCTTGTGTACCCTAAGTCATGCATACAGCACACCACACGGTTGTTAGAGCAAAATTTACTTTCTTGCTGTTTACTTATTCTGTAGCCTCTTGGTAGTAAATTATATTCATGGCCTCTGGGTCCTGGTCCTGTTGAATAGTTATTTGCAAGGCAAAGGAAATATGTACTGGTTTTATCCGATTTGGACTTTGAATGCATAAAATAGTCCCTTTTTTTCAGTCTGAGCACGAACATGCCCTTTGGAATGTGAATTTTAACATTACTTTCAGAAAACATATTTTCTTTTCAATGCATTACTTCTCACGTAATGACCCTTTTTAGAGAATTCATCATTATTTATGTTTTTCGAGAAATTTCTAAACCAAAAGGTATCCTACTTTCCTTCATATTGAATTCTCACTCAGTAGATAGCATCAGACTCCAGTGCAGCTCTGTCTGGCACAATTAACCTGTGAAGTCTTTGCCTTGTAAAACCCCTTGGTCCAGAAACAATTTCTTTTGGAAATTCTAAAACTTTATTTTCTGATAAATCATAGAATCAATGAGGGGTTTGGGTCAGAAGGGACCTTTTAAAGATCATCTAGTCCAACCCCCCACCATTGGGCAGGTACATCTTTCAGTAGATCAGGTTGATTATGTTTTCCCAGGTGCAAGACCTTACATTTGTCCTTGCTGAACTTCATAAGATTCTTGTTAGCCCACTCTTCCAGCCTGTCTTGTAGTTTCTCAAGGAGGAGGCTGTGGGAAACCATACCAAAAGCCTTGGAGAAGTCCCAGGTAGACAATGTCCATTGTCCCCCCACATCAACCGAGCAGGTTATTTTGTTGTAGAAGGTGATCAGCTTCATCAAGAACGATTTGCCCTCGGACAATCCATGCTGTTTTTTCCCAATCACGTGCTTCATTTGATTGTGATAGCACCCAGGAAGATTTATTCCGTAAAGGAATAATGCTTCATCAACATCCTCTTGATCGGGCAGTCTGCAGTAAACACCAGGCACAAGGTTTCCTTTGTTGGCCTGGCTTGCTCATCACTGTTTTTCAAAGATAGCTCTGTGCAATCCATTTATTTTTTTTACAGAGAGGGCAACCACCCTGCCTCTCCTCCCTTGCCTGTCTGTATAGATAAACAATGGATAATAAAATTTGTAATATGTGTCCTATTTTAGACACAAAGAACCAAAGTTTAACCAGCACCAGCAGCCACATTTGACCTAAAGAGCCTTGTCCAAAGTTCCTTCACCAGTTATTTCCTTTAGTGGAGTGATGCCTTTGCACTCTGGCTGCCCCACGGGATCTGCCTGGTCTTGGAGTTCCTCTGACATACATGGCATATACAACATTTCCCTTTTAAGCCTGGTCTCTTAATTGCCTGTCTGGGTGTGTGGTGGGGATTTTGCCTTGGCTCCTCCACAGAGAAGCGATGCGATGGTGTTGGGCCATGCAGGGCGTTCCAGCCAGGCTTCTGCAGATGAATCATCCCAGGGACTGTTTTTGAAAGATTGGGCTCTTGCATTTGATTCACTCTCCTTGGCTAGCTGAAAATAGTGTGCATTGTTCTCATAATCCTTAGCAACTTGAAAACTGCGATGAATTGAATGCTTTTTAATCTTTACCTACAGCTAGAAAATAGGCTAATTCAGTTGTTCCCGCAGTTACTAAGCTAATGCTAATTAATTGAGATTTTGATGGCTTTGGTTTTTCAGCAGTTTTCTAAACATTTCACTTATCATTTCAATGAGTCCTTTACAAATCTGAGCCATGGTGAATAGACTTGTTTCTACTGTGTGCATTATTAAGTCAAAGCAGTATGTAAAAATATAACTGTCCAGGAAAAAAAGACCCACTCCCACAATCTCATTAATCATAGATTATCAAGATTCATAATACCCTGGATATTTTTTTTTGCAGGGAAGTTGTTTATAATCATGTCATATGACAAAAATAAATGAAAGTGATGCTGAGAAGTAGTATCACGCATTGGTGGACTTGCAGGGCACATACAGGACAGAGACTACAGACCCACTAGACCTAACAGTTATGCCCAAAACTGATTTGGAGGACTGTGAATAAACAGCTTTAGGTGTTTGGAGTACTATTTTGACCTGGACTTGCTTTGTTTCCCCTGAAAACTGATCCTGATTCTCAGCTGGGTTACGAGCAATGTGGTGAATGACTTATGTGTGGTCAGGTAGATTGATTGAAAGCCCTAAGAAGGTAACTTCAGTTTGATACTAATAGTTTAAAGGTTTCAGGGCTGAATGACATCTAGGAAGATCATCTCCCAAATGACCAGCACAAGTGACCACACACGCTGTGTGATGCAGAGGAAGCACCATGTATATGCATGTGTAATCATAGATTTTCCCCTCAAAAACTAGGGAATGACTGTTCTGCATGGCTATTCTGTGTCCAGGATGATCCAGTGCTTAATATCAGTTTGACGAGGGATTACATTTGTATCTTGGAACCCTACGGACCCAGTGATTTCTGTCCCAGTCTGCTTGACTGCACTGAGCAAAGGCTTGCCTCCCCTATCAAAACTGCATTAAGCAACGGAATGATGAAAATTAACAACCATCAAACCACCTTGGTCCAGAGAGATGGACAAACACAACTGCTTGTCAGGTTTTACTTCTGGCGATATGTTCAGATTTTCTTTTGGAAATTCTAAAACTTTATTTTCTAATAAATCATAGAATCAATGACCAATGAGTAGGTATCGGCTCCGACACACCCTGGGGCTTTCTCAACCCAGTAAAGTGCAGAGACCGAGGGTGTCTGTGCCCACATCTAGAGGCACACCATGCTATTGCTAAATTTTTCCAGAATTTTTCTGCTTACTTTGATAGGATCAGTCCTGTAGGTGAAAGATTAGGTTTATCCTCTGGGTCAAACTGTAGTGACAGAAACACTTTCAGCACTGCATGGGATGGTAGATGTTTGTGGTAAGCTAGGGAAGTAAAAAATACCTCGGCAAACAAAATTCCCAGATCAAATATTTATCTAGAGAAAGGGTGTGAATGGACCAAGCCTGGTGTTCACAGCCAAGAACTCTTCCCAGTCCTGACTGGATCAAATTTGCCAAGTAAAGAGGGTAAGGGGCTTGTTCCTGACCCCTGGGGCAAGTGGCTAGGACAGGCTTGCACCTACCCTGCTTATGACCGGCCTGCTCTGTGTCTCCGGTACATCCACATCACGGAGCATTTGGCCTTTGGTCTCCTCAAGGTTTCAGATGGTGCCATGGTGTCCCTCGCACATGATCGATGTGCTGTTTGGCTTTTCTCATTTCAGAGTGTTTCAAAGGATCATGTTGCAGTCCAAAACAACAGCACTCTTACAGCATGACACTGAGGGTGTGACTTGCATGACCTGGGGACCAACATGGGAGGCTGGGAGGTGTTGGAGAGACACCTCATTGTAGCGATCCGAAACAGAGCCAGGGTGTGAGCTAGGAGGGGATCCATGGACCTCAGGCTTTTCGTGCTTAAGTGGAGGTTGTAGTGAGGTGGGTGCTGGCCTCTTCTCTACAGTAACAAGTGATAGGACAAGAGGAAATGGCCTCAAGTTGTGCCAGGGGAGGTTTAGGCTGGGTATTAGAAAAAACTTCTTCACTGAAAGAGTGATCAGGCATTGGAACAGGCTGCCCAGGGAAGTGGTGGAGTCACCATCCCTGGAGATGTTCAAGAAACGTGTAGATGTGGTGCTTAGGGACATGGTTTAGTGGGTTAGGTGGTGTTGGGTTGACAGTTGGACTTGATGATCCTTGAGGTCTTTTCCAGCCTTAATGATTCTATGATTCTATATCCTGACCTTCATTTAGTTGGTGTTGTATCTGCATGGCCAGATCCTCAAGGAAATCTACAACCTACTTGAGATGACCAGCGTTTCTCCCATCCCAGACAATTTCAGGACTGGGGGGCATCTTGGGACTGGTCTTGGTGTCTCTGGTCCTGGAGGCTGGGCAGGTTGCTACCCTACCAGGGTGGAAAGGCCGCTGCCGATCCCAAGTTAAGCGTAGCAGCTGGTGGGTAGGAGTTGGCGCTAAGGCAGCATCCTGTGCTTCCCCGGCAGTGTGAAGAGCTGCTCGGCGGTGAGGGAGGGGAGGAGGGAGTATGTTGGGAGGGAGCTGTCACGGATCTGCCTCTCATTGCTGCTTGCAGTCCTACGCTGGCTGAGTCAGAGCTGGCGGGAAAGGCGAGACATGCGGGTGGTCTCTGGGGAAAGTCCATGCTCAAAAACAGTTTTATGAGGAAGCCAACAGGTGCCCCAGTCTAAGGGGTGCAAACCCACAGGGCTGTGTCTGATGTCACTGATGGGACAAGGGTGAGGAAACCTTTGCTGGAAGGCTATGGTGGGTAGGTGTTGGTTTGCTGTCTCACATCCCTGGGAACCATGAATTTGTCAGCATGGTTGGCCATTGGGAAGCTCAGCCTTCAGCCTGGACCAAGCCACTGCTTTTGGGCTGCTGAGACCAAAGCAAGAAGGTACAATCAGCATGGATTGTAGCATATGATGAGTTTCCCTTCTGTGCTGCCCTTCTGTCTTTGTGTCGTGGATTCTCCAGAGCTCACATGGCCGTCCCAGCACACACAAACACTGTTCAGCTCAATAACACCTTTAAAAAGTTCTCCAGAAGCTACTTAAAATGTTTTCCGTCGTTCTTGGTTTAGATGTGCAAAGCCAAACGGGGTGAGCTTTGAAATCAAGCTTATGGTCGGCAATAATCCAGAGAAGAATTAGCAAAGACTTCAAAGTTAAATTATCCGAGATAGCATGTCAAGGCATTGAATTTCAGTTTAGCAGCATGCCAAGATGCCTCAAGATGTCTCTTACGATATACTTCATTGTTTCTTGTAATTTGAGTAGTAAGAAAGTGATTAAAAATAAGACTGCATACTTCTGTTTCTCTTTGATTCACGGTCTAAAAACTAAAGATGTTTAAAAAGGTTTTTATACTCATACATTTAGACTTCTGCAGTCATTTATTTTACTATGCAGTTTGAAAGTGATTCAGTTAAGCAATTAAGGTCTAAACTAAATTGTCACACATAAAAAAGGATATTTGCATATGTTACTTACAGCATCCATTTCAAGCTGATTTCCCAGAGAGAAATATGGGTCTTTTTGTTCCTTCCTTATATCTTTCCTAATACTTTTTGAAACGTTGGCTAATTTGAGATGTATTTGATGGAGGTGTAGAGTTCTCAGATGTAAATGGATCCCTGTGAGTTTTGTGAAGATATCTTCCTGACAGAGACCCTCCAAGTGCCTTCAGCAGAGGGAAATAGATATTCTTGGGAAATTTGAAAACGGTAGCATGGGCCCCATAAACAGCTCAGCATTTCAGTGGCTGAAACAGAGAGTTTCAGGGGTGTTTCCTTTTCTAAGTATAGAGTGGTTATTTTGAGGGCTTGACAGGGGAATGTAGAGTTTCATGCATCACCCACGATGTTTGAAAAAGCATTAGGATATTGAGACTATCTGTGACAAGAAGTACAGAAATGATTTAAGAGGCTGGCAGAAATGCCTGGGAAGAGTTTAAAAGAGTTCGAGAGGTTCGTTTGACCAAGCAGTGATTAATACGGGATATGTTATGCGCAGGATCTGCTGGATGAAGACTGCTAGGGGAGAGAAACTGGCTGCTGTTGGAAAACTGTGACAGACCTTTTCTGATTACTCACTCTGGCTGCAGGTGTTAAAAAAGCCAGGAGATCGGTTTCTGCAGCTCTGTTAACCTGCTGTGGCAAGTACAGCTTTATAAACCTCTCTCTTTCTGGAGAAGGAACATCAGCAAGCACCCAGGCAGGGATAAACTATGGTCTGGAAGGACGTTTGGGTTAATAGCTTACGTGTGCATGTGGGACATTGCTCAAAACCCCTGAAGTCACTGTGAGTTTTTCCATATGCTCCGTGAGCTGTGATTCAGGCTCTTGCTGAGGTGAGGAGAAGGATGTATCCATTTTTTTCAGGGAAAAGCAAATAGCGTCTGCAGAAACTTCTGTTCAGCAAGAAATTCCAAAGACAACTTTGGAGCTCATCCCTCCTGTGACATTAAGTTATGGTAATTTTAACATATTCCTTTGAATTTTGAAAGAGAGTAACATGTGCTCCGTAAACAGCTCAGCGTTTCCCGGTGGCGGAGACGAGAGGTGTTTGTGATGCTGGTACTAGAGATGGGGGCTCCACCCACCCTCAGAAGGAGGAGAAGGAGATCCTGATGGCGTTTGTGTTATAGCAGGGGTGGTGGCTCCAGTGGTAGCTCTCAAGGAGGAAGAGCTGAAGAATTTGGGAAGGGCCCCACTGTGTGCAAGACCTTAGGAAACAGCCACCCACCCCAAAGGATGTTGAAGCCAAGGTTTCCGTGGTGGTGCTGGTTTTGAGATATCTACCTTGGAGGCAGTAGTGATGGCGTGAAAGTAAGAAAAGAATGACAGAAAAGGAATTTTTTTATGAGGAGTATAAGGACACACTTTCCTAATAGTGGAAGTTATCCTCCGAATGCAGATCCATCACTCAAAGCTGAACAGGACAGAGAAGTGGGGAGCAATCCTGCAACTTCAGAGGAAGCCATCAAAAGATTGATGGACAAAATGATGCAGGAGCTTTCCTCCCTTCTTCTACCTTCCGCAATTTGAAATTTCCTCTAATGCCAAGAAAAATAAAACAGAAACTGGCCAGTATTGCAGATGCTTTCGGTATGGTCACAGAGCAGCAGTAATGGGACATATAATGAATTTCCTCCTGATTTTTTGCAGAGTACATTTTGTATTTCAGTGATGGAAAACTGGGCTCAGGTTGATTCTTCTCTGAAGAGTAAGAATTTTCTGAGTAACATTTTTCTTTAGGTCTTACCACATTTTATAAATGGCTTTGTTCTGTTTTCCCAAATAGGTAAATTCACTCTGTAAAAGAAAATTCTTTCAAGATCTAGCCTTGAATATAGAAACTACTTTTGTGTAAATCTGAATATAAACTTAAGAGAAGAGACAAACCATAAAAAACCTCCTGAAGTTACTACATCAATCTCAGAGTTAATAAGCTGGAACAGAATGCATTTTAGATTTTATATTAACTTTCTTCAGACTGAGAGCCATTTTTCCTTGCACTTCAGTTTCCATCTCATTAATTTATTAATAATTAAACACCTGAAAAATAAAAGATCTATTATTTCTCATGTGAAGTCAATCCCTATATTTCTAATTAACCAGCCATAGAGCACCGAGAAACAGGTCCTCCAGCAACTGTTGCTGCTACCAGAAAATTTTAATCACAGAAATAGTGTTTAACTCTTTTTTCTGTGCCAGAACAGAGACCGGAAGCCAGCTGAGATTTTCCTTAGCACAAGGGCCACATCTAAGGTGGGATCCTGGGAGCACCTCCCAGCATCCTGGGCCCAGGTATGTGATCTAGGTGGATCCTTCTTTGTGGGGCGATGCATCCCACCCTCTGCTGGTTGGGAAACCTGAGAGCATGGACGGGAAATCCAAGGATCCATCCATGCTCCCAGCCTGGCTATGGGGGATGCTGCGATGCTCTGTGCTGGGAGGTTAGCAACAGCACAGATACATTGCTCCAGCCTTGGAGATCTCACAAGCCCTGGAGCTCTTAGATAAGACAAACAGCAGAAGGTGACATAAAAACATTTGGAGGGGAAAAAACGTGCTTTAGGGCACAGAAGAAGCCACCAACCTGTGGTGGTGTCAAAAAAGAAACACACTTTTCAAAATCTAGTTTTGACTGTTTCGAGGATGAAGCTGTCTTAGCAGTTACGCTCCAACATTTCCAAAATCTCCTGTGATTTGTTGGCAGAGAAGCTGTTAAAGGTATATCTCATCTCATGATCCTGCAAATGTGTTTGGATGTAATTTCCCCCCCCCATAAATAATCCCCTCCACAGGGATCTGAGAATCACATTCTCAAATTATAGCTCCTGATGTGCTAAGTGCCTCTGTCTAAAGAGATTTCAGTCTATGGTAAATATCCCTAGAAACTCTTTCCAGATTGATCAATATGCTCTTCCAAAGTAATTTAAAAAAAAAATAAATTTCCTGGCTAATAACTGAAAGGAGAGCCAGGCACGTAGGGTGAAGCTGCAAAAGCTCTTTGGCGATCTCGAATTCTGCCTGCTAGAGCGGTACTGAGGCTCCTCCTGTGGGGATCACGGAGAAATACAAATGATGAAAATACTGGAAGCAAGCAGCAAAAGTGGCAGAGGAGCAGGAGGAGGAACACCAACTGACCAGTGAAGGATGAAAGTCTTTGAAATGAATCCTACAGCATCCCTGCCAAAAGTATAAAACAAAATCAGTAGCTGTCCTCCCCTTGATACAAAGCTTCAGAAATTGCTGTTTTGTTTCTGAGTAACTTTTCTCCTCTGCGCTTTTTGTTGGAAGCTGTGGCACTGATTCAGGCTGAAATCAGGCTCCTGTGGGTTTGGGTTTTTTTCCAGGGGGAACCCAGGCTGGTTAATGGTGGTGTTTGAGCTCTAGGAAAGCCCTGACATCCCAGGGTTCAGACTTCCCTGCCTTCCACAGAGCAGCACAGTATCATTTTGCTGAGGCTCAGGTGTAACTCCTATCACCTTTTCTGGGAATGACACCTACTCTGTCTTCTGGAAAGGAAATACTGCCTTGTCACCATCTTTCCCTGCTCTTTGTTAACACTTCCTCGGAGTCCAGGGGGAGGTTTGCATGGTTACCGATGGGACCTGTGCAGTGAAGCTCTGCAAATTGACTTTCCTCAGTACCCAAGTGTATGGATTTGTTTGTCAGATAATAATGACAGTGGTGAGCTTGTTCCAGATCGGGATTTATCAGAGAGTGGAATTAAATGTCCACTATAACCCAAGAAAATATTTCGGGGGCTGTTCGGCTCCATGCGCTCCCACAGCCAGTGTCAGCCCCGCTGGGGACCGAGCAGTGCTGGTGACAGGATGTGCTGGAGAGGGGGGCTGAGCAAGAACATCCAGCCTGGCCCTGCCTGAATTTCTGTTTGGGAGGTTCAGAGCCAGGAATAAAACTGGCTGAGGCACATCTATGCAGGGATGGAGAGATAAGGGCCAAATGCTAAGAGGGACTTGGGCATCCAAAATGACACTTAGCTGGAAGATAAACATTGACAAAGCTGTCATCATGAAGACTGACACTCAGCTACTGCTGTCCTTGAGGGTGGGAAGAGCTTCTTAAGTCACCTCTTGTTATTTGCTCCAGTAATGAGCAGCTTGGCACTAACCAAATTAACCAAATTATCAAGTCCTTCCTCTGCCGAGCCCTGGAGGAGCTCAGTTTGGCAGCTGGACTCTGGCACTTAATGCACACCAACAAGGTGAGTTCCAGCAGCAAACAGGATTTCAGCCTCGGCTGGTTTCAGCCCTCTGCCCTGAGACATGGTGCCCAGCTCTGACCTCC
>NW_010102993.1:11505-22737 GCF_000699245.1 Pterocles gutturalis | reverse complement strand
ATGCCTTAAGCAGCAGTAGTGCTTAGTTTCAGTATCTGCTTTTTTCTTTCTTTTTTCCTTTTGTTTTCTGTATTCCCAAAGCCACAGGTATATTTCTCTTTCAAAATGTATAAAGTCATGGGGGGAAAAGGTGATGCTTTCTAAGAAACAAAACATTAATTCTGTATTAATGCAACATAAACTTGCTTAATACTTTACTTTTCTTTTTCCGTCATAGGGGGGATTTCTGTGAAACTTTATTCCACTTCTAAACTTGTAAAAAAGATATAAAAAATCAGGGAGTAAATGCATCTTTCGTGCTGTGTAGACAGCTCACGTTTACAAAGCAATGGCAAAATCTTGTCTGGGATTCTGTATACTTAAATTTTATTTTCACACATCTCATGATGCTTAATTTCTCTGCATTTATGCTCTGGGCCAGACCATTTAGTTCAGCATCAGAGGAAGTCAAGAGCCCAAGAGACAAATTTTAATTAGAAGGCAATCAAACCACCAGATGGCTCCCTGATGTCTTACATCTCCACTTGGGTGAAATAAATTGACTTTTCTCAAAACCAGCACTAGAGTAAATTTTTAAACAATGCCCCAAAGCTGAAACATAAAGTAGTTTTGCATAGTTGTGAGAATAATTTGTAGACTCTGAGGCATTCGTCGGAGTGTTTTATTTGTTTAATAAAAAGCATTAATGTCTGAACCACTGGTTGCTTTCACACTGTGCCCCATGAACTGTTCCCGGTATGGCTTTTGTTTAAAAATGTTTTTAATGTTTGGGTTTAGTTGTATCAAATTACAGAAAATAAACAAAAGAAAAATAATTCTTCCCAATTCTCAATTTCAGTCTTTTGTCCCTCATGAGAGTGGTGGCAGCTTGTGGTCTGAACCACCCCCAGTGCTGGTGGAGGTGGGATGGATGTTTCCCAGGTGGGGTGACAAGTGCAGGGGGACAAGGTCACCTCCCAAAATCAGCAAGCTATGAGTGGAGGTGGAGCACAGCATAGAAGCAGGGTGTGAGATAAATTCTGAGTATCACTGGTACCCTAAACCGGGAGAAGCCAGAAGGAGGAAACCTGCTGAAATCACTTTTGTGTATTTTTTTCTAGGTGGTTACAATCATCTTTCTCTGCAGCTGGAGTCCTTCACAAACTATCTGTGGGATCACATCTTTCTCCCATGTCCCATCTGTTGCTTGAGGACCTTAGAGCCAAATTTAAAGCCTGTTTGTAGCCAGGGGAGAAGATGCCTGTTGACTGCAGTGATGCAGACCTCAGCATCTCACTGCTCTTTTCAGTATGAATATTCAAATTTGCCACCTTGCCTTGGGTTGATGGCTCACATGCCGGGGTGGACCAGATGCCAGCAGAGCTGCGTCCTCCTGCCCCAGAGCCACTGCCCTGCAGGGTTTGCATCTCTAGCTGCAGGAGGGAATATCTTAAAACACAGCTGACAGTTAGGCAGTGGATTCAGCCGCTGTGTCCAGTTTGGCAGCTCACTCTGAGTTTCTCAATGATATACAATTTTATTCCTATAAATGACAGCAGCAAAAATCGTGACTATTGTTGTGCCGTCTCTCTCTGGAGCAAGCCCAGTCTTTTGATCTAACTGCTCCACCAAGGAGCTGCTGGTTTTTTGGACTCTCTGTATATTGCATTTCAACCTGCCTGTGCTGCTGGGGGGGTCCTGGTGCCAGGATGACCATGAGGGACACTGCAGACAGCTGAGGGTCCCAGGGCGGGTCCTATCTTGCAGGGACAACTCAATCGCAGCTGCAGTGCCATTGCTCTTTCTTCATCGCTGGGCCACATTTGTGGTAGTGTCTATGTCATCTATACGGGGCATGCACACCATGGTCGTACGATGGACACATCAGACCATCACCCAGCTGGTGACCCAACACCTGGAGTCTCTTGTACTACACCCTTGAGATCTGGGAAGCCTGTTCTTGCAAGCAGAGGTATTTTGAGATCTGTTTATTATTCTGCAACAGTATAGTCAGTCCATTATAATGTCAATACCTGCTTGAATCCAGAGACACCGCTGTGTGCAGGATGTGATACTTCATTAACACGTTCTTTCTGCTGGGTGACCATGTCCTTAAGGAAGCTGAACCACGGTAAAAATTGTAATGCTGCAGCTTGGTTTTGTATCTTCAAACAGGGCTTCGGTCAGCTCTGCAAGTCAAGTTGGGCTGGTTTTGTGGCTGAGCTTTCAGCCTCGGGAGCATGGGCAGGATATCAGGCATTGCCTTGCAGAAGGGTTGGGCACTTCCAGCCCCAGGGTTCAGGTGGTGACACTGAACATGGGTGCTCAAGGTAGCACATCCCAGCACAGCAACAACAGTTATGAAAAAAAAACAAATTCATGAAAATATTAGCTCCCTTTTCCCCACAAATTATTGATTTTAACTGAGTGTTATACAGAGGTGCTTTTAACATATGGGAATAGCACTTTAACAAGGGAGTTTCAGCCTGGTGCTTAACAGCTACAAGGGGGGGAAATATTTGGCATTTCTGTTTTCCTAACCTCCTGAGAACACACCAGCAAGATTCCTCTTAATTGAACCCTTAAACTTTTAATGCAGTCCCTGGACTGATATGCGTTTGCCATATGTTTTGCTTAGCTGTTAAATGGTTGACTAAGGCCTGTTAAACTGAATTGATGACATTTTAATATTGCATAGGGAATACCACAGCCAAATAGAAAACAGACATCTGTGGCACTGAGACGGGTCAATCCCGGCACTGGGCTGAGGAGCCGGACCAGGGAGCTGGGTTCCTGCAACCGGAGCAGCATAAATAACACAGCAAGAGCAGGAGAGCATTTTCAGCCATGGCTTTGGGTGTTTGTACCTGGTTATAACTCATTATTTAAGGGCTGTCTAAAAGCACTTTATAAATCATCAGCGTGAAATCTGTTTTCCATACTGGTCGGTAATAAATGGCTAAAGTGAATGGCTTCTTCCACTGGGTAAGTACACCTGGTTTCCCTGCCGGAGGGGCGGACACGCTCGCTCTCTCTGCAAGACCAAGCTTGGCTTGGTGATTTCTCAGTTAGTTATGGAAGACATCAGCTAAGATTACCATCTACTAAAAGCATAACAGGGTGAATGTATTTCTTAAAGGGATGAATTTGGATCCCTACAAAGGTTAGGGGAACAATTGACATTCATTTTAATGGACTTCGTTACTGCTCCGTGACATTAGCGTCAATAAGGCAGCCAAGGTGCTGTGTAAGTGTTATGGTGCTGAGGGAGACTCGAGTTATTTTCTGAGGGGTGGAACATTTTCAGAAGGAAGTATGGAAAACACCCTGTGGTTTAGGGCACTTTCCAAGAGTTGGAGCTATTGGCTTGCATCCCCCTTGCCTCTCTTCCAGCTGGAGCCGGGAGCAGAGGTTGTGCCCCACGTCCTGGGAGCATTGCTGCTCAGTTTGCTGTGTGACGAGTCTTGACCTGCTGGCAGTGGTGGTACCAGCGTTACCTGAACCACGCTTTTGATCGTAGATGCCTAATTCCCCCTCCAGCAACCTAAGTACCATTTTAGATCCATCCTTCAGTGATTTGCCCAAGGTTGCAGAGGAAATTGCTGGGAGAGTGAAGGTTAGACGTTGTTCCCTGTGTTGATGCTCTCGCCTTGGCCATGCTTTCCTGTTTGCAGGGAAGTGTGGTGGTCCCTCATGTCCCACACCTCCCTGCCCACCAACGTGAGGGAGAATAATTGTGGGGCTGTGTGGCAGCACTCGCTTTGTGAGTATCAGATAATGACAGCAGTAATGGTAATTTCTTTACCAGCTCTGGTTGAAGTGAGACCTTTTTGGCATGCAGGCAGCCAAAGATTGCCTGATCAGCAGAGAGGTCAGGCCATCTAGCTGTGGATATTTCACATTTTAGCACTTTTCTTTGGTCTGTTCCTTAGGCACAGCATATAGCAGTTTACTGATTCGAATGCATTGGCTTCAGGAGGCTCACGGCCTCCCTGGCAGTGCCTGGACTGAGGGCATTTAGTTTTAATACTGTTTCCTTCGTTTTCAGTCTCAGAATCCTCTCATGCAGATAACCAGTTGCACAGTTATTTTTGCCCTAATACTTGTGCATCACTGTGCAGGCTCCAAGGTGCTGGGAGGCAACTGCTCGACAAAAGCAGGTATCCTACAAAAGCTCTCTCATGTGTTATACACAAATACAAGGCACAGACTTTTTAAAAGGTAAAACAGTGGCATTCTTCAGCTAAGTGCATTGGGCTGCTGGCTCTGTGATGCTCCGATCTTGTCTGTACTGGACAGTGACTGGAGTATCTACTACAGATAAATTCCCTACAAATATGGTCTGTGCCAGAATGAAAGTCGCTTCAAACTAATTGCTCTGTTGTACAAATTGCATCACTACCTGGCCATGCCCTTCTTGATAATTTTAGGGTCACTGCTGGTCGCACTGGCTGTGGGCTTACTTCCTTGTGAAGCCCCAGATTAACTCCGTTTGAGTTAAATCCTCTGCTATTGTAATCACTGCAACACCACTGGCATGGCTGGGTCTGTCCCACTTGGTATTTGCCCATCACTTGTCAGATGCTATTGCCGAATGCAGGATGCTTGGGATCACTGTACAGGGCTTTGTGAGCCTTGCAGCCAAAGTCCGTATTTCATTTTTGTCCGTGAGTTTTTGCAAAGTGCTCTGATTACCATATTAGCAAAAAACCGTAAGTATCTGGCTGCTTTCTAAACTCCCCGGTATTCTTAGTGTATAAATGGCACAGCCCAGGAACACAGTGAGTGTTCTATTTGCTAGATTATTGTTTGGGTTTGATCTAATAATTAGCTTTCATTTGGGATGGAGGGGGAGCTTTTGACTTTAATTTTCACATAATTGTGTTTATAACATATGCAACAGATGCTAAGGAGACAGGATTGGCACTTAGGAGTATCCCTATAAAATGTAAAAGGAGGATTAAAAACTCTTTTTTTCTAAGTCACAGCTGAATCCATGAAATGATGAGGTCGTTACTTTTATCAGATCCTCTAATGGGCAAATTAGATAGATAGCAATTAAATGGTTAAGCTGAATATTCCCTATGGGGCGTACTGAGCTGTTATGGTGACAGTTCAGCCCAGCTCAGCTTTGCACCTGTCATCACAACCATTTGCATGTTCCAGAAATGGTATAAAGTCCCAAACCATGTGTCCTGGCTTATACCTCACCCGTGGCCAGCATCCCTGGCAGAAAGCACTCTCTTGGGGTCGTATCTTGCCATGGGCCTCCCCCAAGCAGCAAGGCTGAGCTGGGAGGAGCAGTTCGATGGCTGAAATCTGAAGCTGGTGCAGTTTTACAGCTTGTGTTTTTGCTGTTGCTTGGGGCTTGCTTGTGAATGGGATTTCATAGGGCAGTTTAAGTATGAAATGTGAAACGTGGGGGAATTATGTCCTTTATGGTTCCCAGGAGGTAGAGCTCAAGGCTTCAGGATACTCCTGTGGGATGCTTTGGAGGCTGGGGGGCTTGGGGGAAATGAGGACTGTGTCCTCACTCGTTTCCCACTCTGCTTCGGGGTGCTGCTTCCCAGGAGCTGCCTTTGGGGTGCCACTGCTGGGAAGGGAATTTTTATGGTGTGGTCATGCAGGATTGACAAGAGTGTCACTGTGCCCTGCCCCAGCACCACTGCCATCCTCACACTAATGGTCTGACCTTGAGAGGATGGTCCAGTCCTTGCTGTGAGATAGAAAAGTGGTTTTGAACTGTGCCATGTTGGGCTTTTGGTGCTGGATGTAGCTCCCACAGGTTGCTGCATCTGAGACAATCTGGTTCAGCTTTTCTTCATTTTTCCAGCTAAGTTTGATTGTTTGTTTTATCAGTCATGGTTTTGCTTTTTTCAAACATCAGCTTTTACACTTTTTCACTAAGTCACCTATTAACGGATATAAACAGAGTGATGGTAACACAAGCTCTTAAAATATTGAGCATGAACCATAAGGGTTTGCTTGTTCACGTTGATTTGCTCTTCAGTCTTGAAAATAAAATTACTGTGAAGCTACTTGTGTTGATTAACAAAGAATTAGCTGGAGACTTTCATTTTCTGTGTCAATGCAACTGTGTAAAGTGCTAGAATAGACGACAGCCTTGGAAGAATAACGTGTAAGTGGATATTTAAAATCTCTCCCAAGGCCATGGGGCAGTCCCAGTAAAAACCAGAATGCCTGGCAGTTGGCCAGCCTGGTTTGTTAAGACTCAGGAGCAAATAAACCTTTTAAAATAATAGATACATAAAATCTTCCGACTTTTGCTAGAGTCCTCATTATTAGCATGAACATGTGTTTGTTTTCATCTGCGTGATTAGGTTCTTGGAAGTTGTCTCTGTGATGAATTGATTATTTCCATTAGAAACATCTCAATGGCCTGGATTAAATCAGCCACCAGTAAGGCAATAATCGAAGAATTATTAAAATAACCACTGGGGCACATTTGTTTTATGTAGGATATTCTGGAAAGTTTCTCTTTTGTGTACTATGCTCCTACTCTGTCTGTCAACAAATACTTTCCCTCCAGGAAGGGTGTTTTTTTCTTTCAAAAGGCAGTGGGTTTGTCTATTGCACAGAATAAAAACAATAAATCTGTGGCTGTGGCACCTGGTTTTAGTGCCAGGCAGCCAACATGGATTGAGCAAGCCCAGGGTGTTGGCAGGATTGTCCTTTCTGTCCTCTCCATGCCCAGCTGGTTTCACTCATGATTTCACAGATTTTTGGAGGCTGTCCTTTCTGATGGCCAGTTTTGCCTGGTTGCTTCGTCAGCTCCTGGTGGCATCTCATTCTTCCCATCTCTCACGGGGATGCTGTGGGCAGCGTCTCCTTGAGGAGCTCATCCCACAAGAGTTGAAGAGCTGAAATCACATGAGCCTTGGTGCTTCACACGCCTTACTTCTGGGTTTTTTGGATAATATCAGGAATTTGGACCAGATGCCTTTTCTTTTTAAAAAAAAAAAAAAAAAGAAACTGCCTCTTTTGTACATCATAAATCATCCCTCAAGGCCCTGAGAGAGTGTTTGTGCCGCCCACCCTCCAGCCAAACCACAATAAATCAGCGGCTCCTCCCGGCCCCTGCCGTGCCTTATCTGTGCAAACTGCGCAGCTTGGAAATTAGCTGTTGCTAATGGGAGAAGGCAGCTGGCAGTCTGCAAATAAACACGAAGCTTTAGTCACAAGTGCTGTTCCTGGCCCCTCAGCAATGCACGAGCAGCATCACGAGTCTCATCCACTCACAGGCTTCTTGCACGAAGCTGGAAAAGAATGGGGAATGTGAAGAATTGCAATAAGTAGGGTAGGTGAGAGGAAAGTCTCAGGTGGGACACAGCAAGGTGTGCCGTGGGGTTGGAGCAGTGGGATTTAGACCAATGTGTTTGCCATAGACTGCTTTCAACAGCTCTGATCTCGTTGTGTATGCCTCTTATCCTCATTCACCATGGTCTATGTCCACTGTCCCCTCTTTAGGGATGACTGGGCAAGAATCAACTTCCATACGACCCTGAGGTCTCCAAACTGAATCCCTGCTCCTCCTGGTTCTTTCAGTGACAAGTGCCCTTGCAGCTCCAGTTGAAACTGAATTTACTGGTTAAAGATAGAATATTGCTCTAAACAGTCACATAAGGTTTATTCAGCCAAGACTGCATGCAAGCTGTGAGAATTCAGTGTGATGTCTCTCTACATTGCTCAAAATGGGAGAAGTTCACTCTCCGCTGTGGAAAATGGGGATATCTTGATTGAATAGCAATGAGATAAACTTAATGAGATGTGGCAGACTGAACAAATGATGTTCAGAAGAGAGTGGTAATTGGAGATTCTATATTCTATTAAGATTATATTTGATTCAATATTGAAATACAGATACTTAGTACTATCCAGGAATGGCCATATCACTACTGATGCAGATGTACGTGAAGATACGCAACATGGCAATTCCAAATGGAGAGCTGGAAATGAGCATTGCTATACATGTGCTCAACTTCTAGTTATCTCTTCACAGAGGCTGAGAAAGTAGCTGTTGAATATTTTTTTTCTTGAGAGAGAAACATCATATAGAACTAAGAAAAATGAAGTTACCAAACCTAAAAAGAGTAGAGTTGCTTTAATATGGCTAAAGAGTCTGCAATCACTGTTGAAAGGGATCCAATGACAGGACATCAGAAATTATAATTGGCAAAAACCTCAATGTAATTAGTCTGTCTGTGTAATTAACCACTGGACACAGCAGACAAGGGATTAGTGATAGGTTCTGAAGTCAAGCCTGGCTACACGGCTAAACGATAGTCTTTTGTCCAGCCGGGAGCTATGAATCCAAGGCAAAAATTGTAGTGTCTTTGTTTTGTCTGGGGTCAGATTAAGTTATCATAATGGCTTTAAAATGTATGAATCTGTCATATTTGATTTTAAGTGAGTGAATCAAAAGACTCCCTTAATGTAGGTATGCACATTCAGACCAGAGTTGAGTGAATAATTCAGTAATTAATTTGATGAGCACGAGCATAAGAACATGAGCGCGGTTTTATTGGGTCATACCAAAGATTCATCTGTTCCAGGATTGCTCCTCAGATGACAAAGGCTTTTGTCTTAAATCCCCCACCTGCGAATTCCATTAGGTCCTCCATTTCTCATTTGTGGTGTGAAACAATTCCTTATGTTTCCCTTTTCCATGGTCCATCCTTTTCATGATTTGTAGAGTGCTATCGTATCTCCTCTGTCATCTCTTTTCTTTGTAACTGTGATCTTTCTTTACACAGAGAAGGTCTCAGAGCATTTCAGCAAACCGTCCTTGGTAACTCGAAACATTTATTTCCCAATTTTTAGAGATATTGTATATCCTAAAATGGTGCAAGTAGTCATCTCTTTTCTTTGTAACTGTGATCTTTCTTTACACAGAGAAGGTCTCAGAGCATTTCAGCAAACTGTCCTTGATAACTCAAACATTTCTTTCCCAATTTTTATAGATATTGTATATCCTAAAATTGTACAATTGTGCAAGTACCATACAATGAGATTTTCCTGGTATTTACTTTAGTTACTTGCAGATTTCTTAAGAAATACTTCATTATAAGCAACTAGAATTTTGTGCTTCTCTTTATCAATTCTCTGCAAGTTTCTTCACACTTCCTCAGAAGTTGAAGAGCACATTAGTGACTTTTAAAATGTATATATAGTTGTTGTAACAGTTTGATAAAACAAGATACCTGTATCATTTACAGTTAAGTTGGTCTGTTTGGTTTTAATATTTAGCTCCTGATGTATAATTTCTACCCACTGCTTGGACAAGTTGACTTTGCAGCAGCGTGTCTTGACCAGTTGACTGCATTACTTTTTTTGGTCCAAAATAAATTTTCCTTGGTTGTGTTTGCCCAGGACGGAGGGACAACTCAAAGCCTGTAGGTATTGTACATCCTATAAAGAAGCTAAAATTTAAAAAGTAGAATTTATGTGAGATACAGGTGATACAAGGAGCTTCAGAGCTCTTTCTGCACCAAGACAAGTATCACACAGTGTTACCTTAACATCATCTGTTTCCACAATGACATCTGCCTGCAAACTTTCTTGTAAGAAAGTATGTGGAAATCAGACTCAGAAAAAGGAGCATACACACAAAAGCAAATTTCTGTTAAGTCACAGAAAAGCTGGGCTGTTTTAAGCTCCAGCTGAGAATGACTTTACTATACTTTTCTGTGGCCCTTTTTTATATTTAGGACAATTCTTAGTGCTGCATTCATCTTATATTTCCTAATTGTTTACTATACATTGCATAATTTACGGTATCCATTTTCAGTTACATCGGCTCTCATTATTTTTAGCTCTGTTCTTCCTAGTTGATGCTGGCAGGACATCGAGGTTGGTTTCCATTGGAAAACAAGTCAAAAGGAAAACAAACCCAACCTATTAGCGCTGAAACATGACCTACTTTTAAATTGCTGTCAGGTGAGGAATCTCCTCCAGATTTTAACTATCCACTTATTTTATGGAGAGTCGGATGAATATGACAGCAGTTAGGAAATACATTGTTCCAGCCCTCAGACACTGGAAAACATATTTTGTGTGGTAGTTTGTCTGCAGAGCTCTGCTCTTCTGTTTCCTAGAAGCAAAGTGAGAAAGGTCGAGGCAACAAAATCATATAGACATATACAATGAGCAAGAGTGATTGTGCTTGGGTTGATTTACTGGCAGCTCACACAAAGAAGTTAATAAATCGGGGAGTAATTTCTTCTTTAAAACTAAACTTTTGAGTTATTTCATGCATACTGTGCATATTTTAATGACTTTTTTAAAATGCTGGGTTTTTTCACAGTGAAGCCTATAGTAAATCCACTGTATGTGTGGACTCACATGTGGTGACATCAAACCATTGACTGACACGATGGGCACAGATGAAAAGTCACCATTGCTGAGCTTCAGCTTTGCTTTCACATTTAATGCAACGCCATGAAGGAAAACAGGCTAAATAGCCAACATGTATGTCCATAGGTCTTTTTCTTTAAATGGCAAGGAGCAGTGCGATCAAGCTGATAATACTGGATGATTCCTTGGCTCCTGTGGAGGTGCCAATCAAACTATAAGAGCTCAGAAGATTCAAAAAAATATGTTCCCATCTTCTGCCCATCATGGACCTCAGCAGAGCGCTAGAGATGTGAAAGTTTGCTACAATATTCCTTGGGATTTGGTTGCATGGTGGGGCTATCAGTGCGGGTTGCTTTACGGATACGTGCCTCATAAATAGCGATCACAGCACTTGGAGGGGTGTTGCTGTAGCTGGCAGGTCCTGGGTCTCCCCCACACACCACTGCCTGGGGGGATGAGCCTACATGGAGGCAAGTGGGCTGCTGGCATTTGGAAGGTTGTCATGAGCTGTCAGTCAGTAAGGTTTAGTCATAAGAGGCTTCAAAACATGAGGTCCTTTGTCATTTGGTTGCTACTAGCGCTGTCACACTTTTTGCTGCTGATGGAAGCAGGAGGAATTTTGAATACAATGTTGAATATTGGAATATGGAATAAAATTTTAAATAAAACAAGGCAGCACTGACCTCAAAAAATCGTGGACCTCAGAAGAGCTCCACAGTAGGGATTCTGTGAAGGAAAATGTTGTCTCCAAAGATTTTAACTGCCAAACTACATTGTGTCCCTGAGCTGAGCTTTCCAGAGACTTAACAGTCTTGTCCCAGTGGAAACAGAAATCTGTTCTCCAAAGCACAGCTTCACTACAGCTGCTCAGCAAATGTC
>NW_010102993.1:0-11474 GCF_000699245.1 Pterocles gutturalis | reverse complement strand
AATTGTTTGGAGGGGGTGGGGGGGGGGGGCAAAGTTTTATTTTGCTCAGTTTTCTTCTGAGAGATGACCATATCATTTTTGCCCAAACTTTCTCAAAACAACCCCTTGGGATGGGGGGCAGCCCTCTGATGCAGCCACCACCCCAGTGGTGATGAAGGCTGAGGAAACATCAGCCCCCCATAATAAATCCCACAGCAACATTGTGTTGAACAGCACTATCAAATGGGAGGATGCTAGCGCCCATCCATCCCTCTCTACCACATGCACACATCTGCATTCTGGAAAAATAAGCCAGAATTAATCCTGCATCCTTTCTGTGGTGGCCTTGGAGCGTATATTTATGTTACTATCAGATTTTAAGGTGGGTGATTTAAAGCTGCAATAACAAGGAAAGTCCTTGCCTCGTTCAGGCTGAATATTTTATGATGTGCTGCAAATGAGAAAGCCAGTGCAGTTTTCTGAGAAGTATACTGAATAAGGCAAGTCTCTGTAGGACATATAGTATTTCTATAGCAATATCTGTCCCTGCCTGATTAACACCTTAGATTATTGGCACAAGAAGAATTTTAATCACATACTTATATTTCCAAAAGGTCAGGCTGAATAATCATAATGTTCCTTTCTGGGTCTAAAACCTATTAATCTGTTTACTCATTTTCTTTTTATGTGTTAGCATTGTTTGAACAATGAGACGAGGGCAGCCAATTTCTCTTTCCTTTCGAACAGTGACCTGGCCAGGTTTGCTTTCTGGTTCTCATGCATTTGCACAATGTATAGGAAGTTTAAAGCCAAACAGAAAACCCCTCTATTAAAAACAAAATAAATTTTAAAAATGGAAATATTTGTATTAGTAAGAATTCTTTCATTAGGGAAAAGTAATAGTCAAAGCCAGAACTTCCCAGGAATGGTCCCTTCGGTCTTTCTTATCTCACCTCACCCTTCCAGCTTCATGCCCCAGGGGCTGAGTTATGTGTTTTTCCTGATTTATATTGTAGGAATGTGTGAACGTGTAACTTCTGATCAGTGGGCTGTTCACAGTTGTAGGGTAATATTTTACCTATTTTTCATATCGGCCTGGGAAGCCTACCACTCCAAATTTCTGAAATCAGCCCTTTTTCAGTTAGGCATCCCTAGCTTGCAGGTTTAAACAGTGTCAGTGGGTCCCTAGGGACGTCTCTGCCTTTCGGTGCTGGTTCTTTCAACCCAACGTGGTGGTGCTTTGATTACTCGTCCAATGGAGGCTGGATCACGGCTTGAACTGCAATGAAGCATCAGGTGAACTTCACACGCCTCTGGAGGGAAAAGCCTACCAGCTCTGAATAGCTTTGATGGGAGTCTTTGTGTAAATCCACTGCTGATGAGTTCATCAATAAGACTCTTGATAAAAAGCAATTAAACTGTCAAGCAGTAAACAATCCAGGGCAATTCCAGCCCGTACTCCAAAAGAGACAGAGAAGAAAAACATCAGTGTTTTGCCAAATGGCAAAGAAGTCAAAGTGATATTTCAAAGGGTGTTATTTTTCAAGCTCCCAAAACAAGCAGAAAGGTTCCAACACTTGATAACAGTGGGGGACGCAGGGGTGAATAAATGAGAGGAATTGTCTGTACACACAGATGGTACCAGCAAGAGACAGAAGGGGTAACATGAATACATTCATATCAATATATGACTAACAGATTTTTAATTCCAGCATTTATTTGTTTTTTGATTCATGTATTTATTTACCTGAAGGCTAACACAGGTAGGGATGTCGCCTGCCAGGCAGCCCCTCTGCGGTGGTGGTCCGGCAGGTTTCTGGCAGAGGGACCTGCAGTGTGCGGGTGCAGGATTCACACTGCTGGCAAAAACATCAGAAATCCAGAGGGATTGGCTCTTGGTTTAGGAGTTTAGGAGTCTTAAATTACTAGAGTTTTTGTTTTCTACTCATCTTTAATCAAAGCATTTATTTGAAACGTTGCATGTTCTGCTTTCCTGATGATACTGCAAAGGAATCGGTTGCTTCAGAAGCAGGTTGACCACGTAATTTCTCCCTACCTGTAGCAGGGACTGTTTTCTCTTTTTTTATTTGTTTGGCTTAATATAAAGTAAAGGTGTAATACAAATGCTGAAATGTTTCCTCATCTCTCTCACATTCCATCTGTGAATTAGAAATTACAGAAATATAGAAATTGTGTAGTGACAAGGGCTGACACCAATCCTTGAACAGAGCCTGAATAACTGTTAGGACGTTGTTACAATGACCCCTCCTTTGCCTCTAATGAAGATTGCAAGGTCTTTCAGTATCTGTACAGGGTGTTCAGCCAACAGCATGCCCGCACAGAGCCCAAATAACAAGGTAACTCATCCATGTACACAAAACCGTTGGCATTTTCAAAGTTTTTCGAAACCTGTCCTAAACTGAGACACTCGCTGTGGCAGCCTGTGCTGGAGGTTTGGATCTGTGTTTAAACACAAAATTGGGAAGAAATAAAGAGGCAAAATCCCCAAATCCATCCAGGAAAAAAAAAATCCAACAGCAGACACCGATTCTGTTTTTAACATCTGTCTCTGTTGCCTTGTTCATTTTCATTAGAGCTGGACAAACTTTCTATAGCTGAGCCCAGACCAGAGGACTGTAGGAGTTTATTGCAAACTCCAGCACCAGGCTAGATCCTCTGAAAGATTCGCATCATCTGCAGGATTGATGCATAAAGTCTCCTTAATTAAACACTAGCTGTGTAAGGTTTTATCTGAGGAAACCCTGGAACCAGAGTGCAATCTCTGTCTCCCCGTTGGACCTGCAGAGAATGCCTCTTCTTTCATACGGTCAAGCTGAGTCCAGCTGCCCCTCTTCAAAATGGGTTTGGTGGCAATGCATCTGTCCTAGTGGGGTAGGGCTTGTGGAACAGGACATTGCTATGTGTCCTGGTTGTTTCATTAGGCCAAGTCTGATTCTCTCTTTCTTACAATGAGAAAATAGAAATAGTCTTTATTCTGACCTTTCTCATGTTGATAGTCAGCGACGTGAGCTAAAGACAAATAGCCTCAGGTAAAAGATGTAGTAGAAGTTAAAAGTATTTGTATTTATGATTGGTGGGGGTTTTTGTTGGTTTGGTTTTTTTTTTTCATTTTAAACTAAAAATCTGGGTATTGCTTTGAGAGCGATTCCCATATTCCTGGAACCAGACAGGGCATGTGCTGAAGGTGTCCATGTGTGATGTGAACACCCAGTGTAGCTCCTTCTCCAAGGGCAAATTGTGCCTGACAAATTTGGTGGCCTTCTATGACAGGGCCACAGCTCTGGTGGACAAGGGAAGAGCAACTGACATCATCTACCTAGACTTGTGCAAAGCCTTTGACACTGTCCTGCACAACATCCTTGTCTCTAAGCTGGAGGGACATGGATTTGATGGAAGGACCATTCAGTGGATAAGGAATTGGGCTGGATGGTCACACTCAAAGAGTTGCAGTCAACGGCAGGGCAGGGCTAATGGTACTCTGGATCGCAGTGTGACACTTGAGCTGTTCCCAGGCTTAAATAGCTTTGAAGTAACTGCAGTTGGCTACTCCTCCTTTGACTTCTTCTTTGCAGGGAACCAAGATTGAAATCAGAAGGGGAAAAAGGTTCCTTGTGCTGGTGTTTGGGACAGTGTGTCCAGCTCCATGAGCCAGTGCCAGCTGCAAGACAGGAACAGTCCTCTTCCACTAATGAGAAATCCCTCGTGCCCTCGCTTTCTGATCAGAAAAATTTGTCTTAAATTTCTTTAAGACAAAGAACTAATTCTGCTTTTAGTGTCTGCAGTTTCAACTCTGCCTCCTGGGCACAGCTCAGAATTGCCATAGAGAGGAGGGCAAAGCTGGTGCTGCCATTCCAAAAAAAAAGAAAATTATCCCAGAATAACAGAGACTGGAACAAACAAATTGCAGCAGTGCTTTGTGAGTGCCCAGGTCTGTTCAGAGCAGGATGCCAAGCCTTGTCTCAGTGGGGTAGAGGGGATTGGGATCAACACCAGCTTTAGACAAGCAGGCCACATCTCCAACACGGGTTTAGGGCTCAAATGCTCTCCCCCAGCTGCCCTTGCTGGTTTGCTCCTGGAACAGCATTGACTTATGTCAGTCCATGGACACCATACTGGGAGCAGTGTTCCCAATGACATTACAGTTGAGTTAACCCTGTTTTGGAGGAGAAAAGCCATCTGGACGTAAGCTCCGTATGGAAAGTAGCCACAGTCATAGGTGCTGAGTTGCAGAGCATCCTCAGGAGGTGAACCCCAGCCGTGACGCTTGCCCACAGCAGGGAGACTCTAGAGGTGTGTGCGAATTCCATGTACCATAGCACAGAGCTGCCACACGAATAAATAGCAGCACAGGTCCCTCGACTCTCTGTTTACCTGGGATGCTGTTGACACTCTGAATAAGCAAGCGGCTGTGAAGTTACCGGCTGTTTCTCCCTAGTCCTTGGATTAAGCCCTGGTTTGCAATGCATCGTTTAAGAGGTTGCAAATATTTTCCATGTGTTGAAAGAAAATTGCAAACAGATTGAGCCTGGGTACAGTAGATCCACTGGACTAAATTTGACTAAGAAAAGTTTTTCATTAAAGAATGAAGCTTCAGGCGGATGAGGAGTGAGCTGCCATGGAGGGAAATTTTGTCATTTTAATAAAAAAAATTTTGCGAAAGTATACTCTCTGCAAACGTCAAAGGAGAGAGTCCTTGTGCAGGAAAGCACATGATGTAAATCCGTATCTATGAAGGCAGTCCATCTCTCGAATATAACAAAAGTAACTGTATGAAATTGCAAAACAGCATGCACAGTGTTTTCCTGGGGAAATGTGCTGTATTCAGTCATATTAATTACTGCGTGGGCTCAATTTTCAGTGCAGTCAATCCACGGGAAACAAAAGGGCTGCAGGGGAAATATAAAAAGACTTTCAGCTAATAGGAACCAGATTCAATAAAACTGTATCTGCCCTCAGTGAACGGCGAGGCAGAGGTGTGTCTGTTCTCACTTGGCAAGGCACGCGATGGGTCCAGGAAGGGTGTAGGGCTGAGAGGGGCTTGGAGCCGTACCCTGTGCGTGTATACATATATATATACACACACACACACACATATATATATATGACCAATAGAACTCCTATTGTGAGAAACTAGGAAATTCAAATTTTTCTGTGCAGCGTTCAGGCTGTCATCTCAGAGCAGGTTGTCGTGTGATGGCACTTCTGTGGGTGCAGCCTCTGCCTGCTGTGCCCTGCTGTTCCATGAGTCAGGGGCTCTCCAATTTGGTACGATACCAGGGTGTTTTCCTCACCCCACTGTCATTCCAGCATTGCTGCACTGACCCCTCTCTGCCAGCAGCAAGCCCCTGGGCTGGTGGTTCTGCCAGGGGTCTCCCAGGTGGACTTCAGACCCTGGGTGAACGTCACCTTTACTGCAGAATTTCAGTGTAATGGCAATATTTTAGCAAACTGGTTGGTTTGTTTGCCTAGCACTTAATAAGGGGATTATCCGGTTTATTTTTTTTCTTCCCAGATTGCTTTTCAGTTTTGAAGTTGAATGTGTTCATTTTTAGTGGTAGCCTTCTCTTCCATTCAGGCTCCAAAATTCCCAAGGAAGTGACTTCATGGCATTATTCAAGCAGATTATTGCTCGGAGTGGCTGTGGCTGAATTACCTAGTGTTCATATAATGGCAAGCTCCCAGTCCATATGTATTTAATGACTGTAATCATTTATTACTTTCCCTTTATTAGGTTTGTTTTTAAAGAAAGTTTTACTGTGCTATTTATGATATGCTAAGTGGTGCAACTTGCTGAAAAAACATATTGCATACATTTCATTTTTTTAATAGGTTTTGCTTGTTAAAATGGAAATCTTTTCTTTACCCTAGTAGGGCAGGTTTTTGCTGACAGTTTTATTATTTCAATTACTGAGACATTTCTTTCCTCTTTTGTTTCCCCAGATACTCCTCCAGGGAGTTTTAATGTGCCCATTCTTTATTTAAGATTGGGTTCAGAACGTGTTATTTCTAGCAGGGCAGAGGAAGAGCATAATATAGCGGACATTAAATAGTGGGATAGTGTCAAGGTTTTATTTTCTTTTCTCTATGAGTTGTGGAATCCTTTCCTCATCTGTGTCATCTGGTGATTAATTGCTCTGATAATCTGCTTTCCCTCATCAATAACTGTCTGCTTGCAGTGCCAGGCAGAGGCCGTGCTCTGCCTAAAGATTTGGTGGCTGATGAAAAATGAACGTACATGTACGAGTAAAGGGGGGAGACCTCTGAGAGAATTTAAAATTGCCAGAGACGCAGAGTCCTTTTATAAACTCTCTATAGATACTGTCAGCGACTACCATGTGTATTCACTCATGGGTGGGGAAAGGAGAATGCGACCATTCCTCCAGGGCAAAACCCAAGCCTTGCTCAGTGGAGTGAAAAGTGAACCCCAAAGGATGGTACAAGTAGGGAGCCATACAACCTCGGTGAGCCAGCACCAGCAGGAAGGGCAGACTGAATTTGCCTATACGGAGTTCACTAGAGTGGGACAGCATGGACACCAGTGTCTGCACCCCTGGCTCTTGCTGGGGTTGAGCTGAGATTTCCCTCTGCAAGTGCTAGTCAGTCTTTGACCACTGTCTGATGTGTGATGGATTTTATTTTCCATTATAGCATGACCAGTCCTTGGACTATGAGAAAACCAAACCCAAATGCTTATTGGGATGGTGGAGGAGCCCCCAGAGCTCCAGCTGGGCGTGTGCTCAGACTGCCTGTGGCTAGTGCATGGCCTCGACCATCCTTTAGCGAGATGGAAAGCACATCACAAAGCATCTCCTCACACTTCTGCATCCCCTCATGTTTTCCAGAGTGTCTGGAGGAGAGCTTTTTGACCGCATTGTCGAGAAAGGGTTCTACACTGAGAAGGATGCCAGCACTCTGATCCGGCAGGTCCTGGATGCTGTCTACTACCTGCACCGCATGGGCATCGTGCACAGGGACCTCAAGGTATGACCATGACTCAGTCCTCCAGGCAGTGTTAATGAATTATGTGAGTCTACCAAACACATCTAAGTCCAGCATGCCCTGGGACTGGCCGTTTCAGTAAGGCTTTACCATAAGAGGGATGCTCTGAAGACTCCCCGTGTAATTGGGTTTTAATGAGGACTTAGCAATCAATGCTCTTACAATGGGAGTTTTGCACATATGATGTGGGGAAAACAGTCATTCATTAGGACCCAAAACATTACATTAAATCAAGAAACTCATCTCAGCTGGGATGTGTTTACTGCTACAAAGGCTCTTGCAGATTTGCTGTGCTATATTTACTTTTACTTAATAATAATTAGTAACAATAAATAGTGTGGGAAAGTTGAATGATTTCCTACCATGATGTTTGGACCAGTGTTTATGGAGACACTGTTAACAGCAAGGATTCTTCTAAGGAAAATTGTATGGCAACGTGATTTTTAGATAATTTTTCTTTCCGGTGCACCATGTTATCACACCAAAAACTCTTACCTTTTCTTTTGAAAAAAAACCCCAAAACATTCCTCTGTTGTTTCCTTCCTATATCTTAAACTCTCATAAAATAAGCTGAGAGGCTTGGATTTCATAACGCACAGCTAAACCTCTCCATCTTTAGTATCTTAAATAAAATTTAGCACAAGGCATTAGAAAAAGATACAAATGTCAAAAGAAAACTGCGGGTCCCGTTTCTGAGATAGTTAATTCTACTGAAGTTTACTGATAGAAATTAAAAATTCAGTGGATGAAATAACACCTCTGGTTTTGTTTTGAAGGGATGCTCCAAACAGGAATTGCTTTGGATGCTGGGCTTTGAATGTCCCCATGTCAAGCTAATAGAATTTGACAAAACAGTTCAAATTATGTAAAGGCTTAATGAACATTAGTAGAGTCAAGAGCCACAAAGAAGTCTTCTTTTTTTTTTTCTTCTTAAATACAATTTTTTATTAAATTTTAGATTTATTGTATTTTTAATTTGGTCTAATATTAAACTGAATGTTTGTGATTTTTGGCAAGTCCTCTTAGTGAAGGTTGTAGAGCTGAGAATGTAACCTCACTTTTTTTCCTTAAGATGGATGAAAAATTGTAGTGATGAGAGATACTATTTATTTGCTTGTTATCTCCTTCAAAATTAGTGCTGGTGTGAAATGCTGCATAGTGTAAAATAATAAATGTCAGGCTTGTTCCCAAAATGCAATACAGGAAGGCCAAAATAGAGCCCATTACCCATGTAACCACCAGCACCAGAGTTCTCCAAGGTGGAGCAGTGCCCAAGACAGGCAGACACAGCCTTGTTATGTGAAAACCTCAATGCAGCCAGTTCCTTCTGATGCTCTTTGACTCCAGATGTGAATCCTTTAGCCGTGTGTGGGCTGTTCTTTGGGATTCAAAGCTTTTCCACACCTCACTGTTGCAAGGGACTTGCCTCAGTCCTGGACACCTCTGCCAGAAGCGGGCATCCTATGACCTTCACTTGAAAAGATAGACCAGGACAATAGAAAGTAGAAATATATTTTTTTTAAAGCATTGGTTTGGCACATTTTTAGGTCAAAATCTTGAATCCACTGAAGGAAAATACTTACTGATGTCCGCAAGTGGTATTTCCTCTTCACTGTTGAGCAGTTTGGTCCTACTAGTCCCAAAAAATGGGTTTTCAGTAAGGAGGCACTGGTTAGTCTTCCATCTCCTGCAGTCTTCATGTGTTGCCCTCAGTTCCCATTAATTTCCTGATCTTATGCTGAAATATTCTTGTATTTATTAGGGTTCCACTGCATTTTAGTACGGAAGCGTTGTTTGGTATTTTAACATGACCAGCTTTTTCCCAAGTTCAATTTATAGGGAATATTTTCAGGCTCCTTTCTGCAGCCAGAGGTTCTGGAGGGAGGTCTGAGTCCTCTTAATTCGGGTATTCAGTTGTCGGAGCTGTTAATATTCCTGTGTTTATAATTAAATTAAAGGAAGACTGTAGCTCTCACTTTAAAATGGATTAATCTTATTTAAAAGTTCCTAATAGTAAAATATGAGATCTGGTAATTGGGAAGTGTATTCATCTACAAATTACTTTCAGAGTTCATGTAAGGACATGCTGGACTGAGATCAAACCAACCTTCTCCAGTGGTATTTTGGGGCACAGACTAGCTCTTCTCTTTCTTTCATTTTGTTTACAAGTCTTTGTCAGTACCATATCAGTTGTTAAAATTACTCACAAAATATGGTATATGAGGAACACCTGCTGTGAATTTCTATTAGCACAAACATACCATGATGGCAAAAATAGGGATACAATAAGGCTTTTTCTGATGGCAAAATATCAAGATAAGTGCAAGTTTCAAATTGTGATCCCCCAAAATGAAACTCTGGGAACAAATCCACTGTATAAAAATACAACCCTTGAAACATATGTAACAATTATTTATTGTAATTATGTGTTATTCAGATACCAAAATAGTACTTGCTGTAGTTGGGAAAAACAATCTGCACTCCAAGACTCTAATCTAAAAACTGCAGCAGCAGATAGCAAGAAATGGCAGCAGATGAAGTCCAGGATGTACACAAGGACTGAAAGGCTCGAGCAGATCCACTTGGTACCGAGCCACCTCGTTAATGCTTTTTAAATTAACCACCTTGAAGAACCAGAGTTCTTTTAAACAGGTTTTAAACAAGTTTAAGTTTTAAATGGGTGGATTTTTCCTTACTAAATATGACTAATTGGGGGCCTGAGGTGAGTTAGGAGAAGTAATTGGGAAATAATAAATAACAGGATGGAGGAGGGAAGATAGATGCTAGTGCTATTGCAGGCCAATTGCTCCTCCTTACAAATCCAAACTTGGATGTGTCCCAAGGAGTCCAATGATGTTGTGTGGCCGCAGCTGCTTCTCACCATTTCCTGGAGCACACAGCGGAGTGATGGACAAAATGTGTTGCATGCGGGTGGGTGTTTGTACCAGCCTCTGGGCAAGAAGTCTACACCAGGATTATGTTGAATCCATCACTTTTTTAGATGAAGACCCCAAGGTCCAGGTGGTGCAATGGCACTCTGTTACCATCAGATCTTTTAATGAGCCCACATATTAACTAGGGGAAGAAGTGTGCTGTCACAGCACGTAGCAAAAGCTTTGATATGTAGCAGTAACACATCCAAAACATATGGATGGAGGACCATGCTGTAGCAGATGGAGCTGATTGGGCTCTCCAACCCGCCTGACATGGGTATAGAGTCACAGGGCTTCATGAAGTGACTCTTGTTTTCTCTCAGGGTAAACAAGTCGCTGTGCTTAGTGCCATAACATTTTTTCCTAATAAGCTCTAGCTAAAACATCCTTGCTGTAGCTCTGTTAACTGTAAAGGCATTTCCTCACTCCTAACAGTTTATTTCCAGTGGAGACATTACAAATATTCTATAATACCTACTGTTTTCCTTTTTCTAAATGCTGTATAAAATTTTTTCATTGCACACGTGGATTTACCATATTTACCTGCCTTCAAATGAATCCTTCTGTTTTATCACTCTGAAGAGATGATAAGGCAGACACATCTCACAAGTAAAGGACAAGCCTTAGTTCTTATTGGGGTACCAAAGGAGAATTTTGTTATCCCAGGAAAGTTACTCAAAGCTCAAGGTGTCAGCTTCTTCCATTAGTTGCCATACAGGATTCTGGAGAGGTTCTCCATATGGGTTGTAAGAGTAACTTTTTAGGATTTAGGGGAACCAGATTATGAACCAGATTATATTAGTGTATGATGTAACTAAGGATTGTATTAAATGCAATACATCAACCAACAGATGTTGTTGCTCGACTTACATATTCAAAACCCATTTTGCTTGTTCTCCTTTCTAGCCTGAGAACCTGCTTTACTACAGCCAGGATGAAGAGTCAAAAATCATGATCAGTGACTTTGGATTGTCAAAGATGGAGGGTAAAGGAGATGTGATGTCCACAGCCTGCGGGACTCCTGGCTATGTTGGTAAGAGGTTTGGTTATATGTCCGTCCACTCTTCCCAGCTGCAATACAGACACATAGTAAAAAGGGAATAGTAATTCTTTTCCAGTGCCGCTACATAGTGCACATGAGATTTTACAGATGTTCATTAGAAATAGAGATTTCAGGAGGTGCTGGTTCTCTGCCTTGTGTGATCTTCAGGTCCGCATTGTGCGATCCAGCTCAAGGTTCGTGGGATTCACTTTCGTGATTTCAATTCTTTGCAAAATGAGTTTTCTCAAAGACTAAATTAGCTAAATTAGGAGCACGTGAAGAATATCCTCAAATGCATCAATTCTGCAAGCACCTTGTCATGGTTTTGAACCCCTGGCTGGCAGCCAAACACCACAACAGCCGCTCACTCACCCTTCGCTGTCTTGGGGATGGGAGAGAGAATTAAAGGGATAAAGGGAAAAGAGACTTGTGGGTTGAGATAAGAACAATTTAATAAATTAATAAATAATTTACAATAATATTGAAAACAATAATATATA